>NC_057808.1:55140175-55380429 GCF_018294505.1 Triticum aestivum | reverse complement strand
GGGGGGGTATTTATGGGGCGGGGGGGTGCGAGCGGCTTGGGGAAGGGGCTACCGAGGCGGCGGCGGCATCGTGGCGATGGCGGACTCCGGCGGCGGCGTGCGGGAAGAGGAGAGGCGACGGGGCGGGCCGTCGGCTGGGCTCGGCCCAGTCGGCGCGGCGCGTTTGTTTTTCTTTTAAAAAGGTTCCGCAAAAAATATTGCGTAGAAAAATAAATAAAAATCAGAAAAATATGAAATAAATTTTCACCGTCTAGTTAGAAAATCTAGAATAGGGTGAACATTTTTAAAATCAAAAATAAATAATTTGAAAATATGCATATTTTTAAATGCAATAAAAATTGCAAATAAAATCCAGTTAAATTCCAAATAATGATTTTAACATTTTTCCTCCAGTATTTCAATGTTTTGGAGAAGTCATATTTTCTCCTCTCGTTTATTTAAAATGAAATACTTTTCCGGAGAGAAAAATAATTAAAAATCCCAATCCTTGTTTGAAAAATCAAATAAGAGAATTCGAGAAAATCCCCAACTCTCTCCGAGGGTCCTTGAGTTGCTTAGGATTTATCGAGGATTTGTTGAAAATGCAACAAAACATGATATGCAAATTATGATCTATGTATAACATTGCAAATTGAAAATTTGGGATGTTACATGGATGCACGCCCACTTAGTTTCTTTTGTTGAGCTTTCATACATTTATGGCTCTAGTGCATCCGTTGCATGGCAATCCCTACTCCTTGCATTAACATCAATCGATGGGCATCTCCATAGCTCATTGATTAGCCGCGTTGATGTGAGACTTTCTCCTTTTTAGTCTTCTCCACATAACGCCCATCATTATATTCTATTCCACCCATAGTGCTATATCCATGGCTCACGCTCATGTATTGCGTGAAGGTTCAAAAAGTTTGAGATTACTAATGTATGAAACAATTGCTTGGCTTGTCATCGGGGTTGTGCATGATGAGAGCATTCTTGTGTGACGAAAATGGAGCATGACTAACTATATGATTTTGTAGGGATAAACTTTCTTTGGCCATGTTATTTTGAGAGGACATAATTGCTTAGTTAGTATGCTTGAAGTATTATTACTTTTATGTCAATATGAACTTTTATCTTGAATCTTTCGGATCTGAATATTCATAACACAGTTAAGAAGAATTACATTGAAATTCTGCCAAGTAGCATTCCACATCAAAAATTCTGTTTTTATCATTTACCTACTCGAGGACGAGCGGGAATTAAGCTTGGGGATGCTTGATACATCTCCAACGTATCTATAATTTTTTATTGTTCCATGCTATATTATATTCTGTTTTGGACATTAATGGGCTTTATTATACACTTCTATATTATTTTTGGGACTAACCTATTAACCGGAGGCCTAGCCCAGAATTGTTGTTTTTTGCCTATTTCAGAGTTTCGCGGAAAAAGAATATCAAACGAAATCCAAACGGAATGAAACCTTCGGGAACGTCATTTTCGGAACGAACGTGATCCAGAGGACTTGGACCCTACGTCAAGACATCAACCAGGAAGGCACGAGGTAGGGGGGCGCGCCTACCCCCCAAGGCGCGCCCTCCACCCTCGTGGGCCCCACGTTGCTCCACCGACGTACTTCTTCCTCCTATATATACCTACGTACCCCCAAACTACCAGATACGGAGCCAAAAACCTAATTCCACCGCCGCAACCTTCTATACCCGTGAGATCCCATCTTGGGGCCTTTTCCGGAGTTCCGCTGGAGGGGGCATCGATCACAGAGGGCTTCTACATCAACACCATAGCCTCTCTGATGATGTGTGAGTAGTTTACCTCAAACCTTCGGGTCCATAGTTATTAGCTAGATGGCTTCTTCTCTCTTTTTGGATCTCAATACAATGTTCTCCACCTCTATCGTGGAGATCTATTCGATGTAATCTTCTTTTGCGGTGTGTTTGTTGAGACCGATGAATTGTGGGTTTATGATCAAGTTTATCTATGAACAATATTTGAATCTTCTCTGAATTCTTTTATGTATGATTGGTTATCTTTGCAAGTCTCTTCGAATTATCAGTTTGGTTTGGCCTAATAAATTGATCTTTCTTGCAATGAGAGAAGTGCTTAGCTTTGGGTTCAATCTTGCAGTGTCCTTTCCTAGTGACAGTAGGGGCAGCAAGGCACGTATTGTATTGTTGCCATCGAGGATAACAAGATGGGGTTTATATCATATTGCATGAGTTTATCCCTCTACATCATGTCATCTTACTTAAAGCGTTACTCTGTTCTTATGAACTTAATACTCTAGATGCATGCTGGATAGCGGTCGATGTGTAAAGTAATAGTAGTAGATGCAGGCAGGAGTCGGTCTACTTGTCTCAGATGTGATGCCTATATACATGATCATACCTAGATATTCTCATAACTATGCTCAATTCTGTCAATTGCTCAACAGTAATTTGTTCACCCACCGTAATACTCATGCTCATGAGAGAAGCCACTAGTGAAACCTATGGCCCCCGGGTCTATTTTCCATCATATTAATCTTCCAACAACAAGCTATTTCCATTGCCTTTTATTTTTCTTTTATTTTACTTTGCATCTTTATCATAAAAATACCAAAAATATTATCTTATCATATCTATCAGATCTCACTCTCGTAAGTCACCGTGAAGGGATTGACAACCCCTTTATTGCGTTGGTTGCGAGGATTTATTTGTTTGTGTAGGTGCGAGGGGCTTGTGCATGGCCTCCTACTGGATTGATACCTTGGTTCTCAAAAACTGAGGGAAATACTTACGTTACTTTGCTGCATCACCCTTTCCTCTTCAAGGGAAAACCAACACAGTGCTCAAGAGGTAGCATGCGCCCTGGTCGGTTGTGCTCCCCTAGGAGCACCCCTTAGGTACTTTCTTGGCCCACCTGGTGTCTTTTGGTCCAGAAAAATCCACAAAGAGTTTTGCTGCGTTTGGACTCCGTTTGGTATTGATTTCCTGCGATGTAGAAAACAAGCAGAAAACAACAACTGGCACTGGCACTATGTCAATAGGTTAGTACCAAAAATGATATAAAATGATTATAAAATGATTGTAAACCATCCAAGAATGATAATATAACAGCATGGAACAATAAAAATTATAGATACGTTGGAGACGTATCATCGCTCTCCAATGTCGCACCATCGTGTGGTTCCTTCAAAAGGAGTAAGGACAATAAACACTTGGAAAAACAAATGTGGTTAGCGTTAGTGCAAAACCAAGCATTCAAGTGGTGATTCACCGAACAAGTGCCGTCATCATGCATAGCAAAAGGTTTGACAAAGGATTGTGACATGGCATGTAAGCATATGAATTGAGCACAATCAAGGTCATCATGGAAACAAGCATGTAAATGTGAGGTAGTGATGCAAATATGTGTGACAAGAGTATAAGCATCTACCTCATGGTCATAGCAATCATGCATAAAGCGCTCGACAAATGGTCGATGGTAGGTATAAGAATCATTCACAACACCAACATAAATGAAGTGTCTAAACACATGGGTCAAGTGCAAGATAATCCAAGCATAATGGGCATATGGTGTAGTGAAGATAGTGTGGCACTCAACACAATAGAAAGGGTAATTGTTCATCATGTGTGAGGTAATCAAGTCAAGAATGTAGCAATCAATGGGGCATGGCATATGTGAAGTGATGACATTGTTGCAACCAAGCATATTATCCGAGCAAGTAATCCAAGAATTGGATGCAACACACAAGGTATATATGCCAGGAGGCATGGCAATGTGGCAATGATAAGTCGAAGCAAGATCTCTAGCATGTGTGCAATATGTCAAGGGGCAAGCAACACACGAAGTAGGATCCACAATATTCATGCTCATAGTTTTGGGGTTCCCAAAAGAGAAGGATATCACCTTGAAAGCATGTCCTTGTGTGTCCTTCACAATTCTGAATCACAAGCAAGTGCGATGTTGAAGCGAGTCAGTTGCAAGTGGTTCGCTCTCAAGAGCTCGAATGGTCAACTCACTGGAAGTGGAAGTTGACATCAAGTCGAAGTATCCTACACATGCACAAAATAAAGGAAACGATGTATGTGCATGGTAGATAAACACATGATCCATCATGATGATTCTCTTCTTTTTCACATAACCATTAGAAGCACAAGTGCCCGAATAATATGATGCAACAATGGCGATATTCATGGCACTAGGTGTATGGTTCAAAGAAGGAAGACAAGCATGCTTCACAAGAAATATATCAAAATCTCCCAATACATGCGAGAATGCTATGGGGGCAATCTCATAAGGAAGACTAAAAGCATTGTTGCACTCAATGCATGGCAAATCATCTAGCATGAGAGAGACAACATATGGAGACATATGACAACAAGCAATAGCAATCATATGCAAAGCATGTAGATGGTTGTCATCCACCACATGAAACGAGCAAGTATGAATCATTGGTGATGCAACATAAGCAAGCATATCAATCATGTCATGCAAACTAATGGAGCGAAGATGCAACACACTAGGGAAAATCATGGCAATCATGTCATGTGAGCAAATAGTAGGTATAGGCAATGCACATGACATATCGCAAGCACGAAGACAAAACAATATCATAGTATCATCATAGTAATGGGTCATAAATGGAACATGGCAATAACAAGCAATATCTTCACCAAGCTTGCAAATACACATACAAGTACGGGAATCGATCATCATATGTAATGCAAAGCATGGGTCACAAATGCATGGCAAAGGCATAGGAATGAGCATATCATGCAAAGTGAACATGGCAAGATGCGCATAGAATATGTAATGGACAACAACCCATAACCATGTGAGGGCCATGTAGAAGAAATGTGCAAAGTCATTGCGCAATGGAAATGGTGTGAAAACCAATACACGGGATCCCAAAGCATCATTGCTCTCTAGAGTTTGTTTCATCAACTCATGGGATTGTGAGGTTGGCAAGTATTCATGGGTACCTACACAAAAGAAACACAAACCAAAGAAAGTGTGTGCGTGGTAAATGTACACATCATTCATCATGATGTGTATGTGCACGGGTGAGTTAGCACAAGATAAGCATCACTCGAAGAAATTTGATGCATGGTATAAGAACATGTCATCCATCATGAAAGAATAGTTATTATGTATAACACGATGGGGACACAAATTGAGTATACAAGTATATGTCACATCAATACCATTTTCATTCATGGGGAGCATATTGTGCACATAATTATTGGGATTATGCAATGGATGGGATTGATCAAAATCTCCTAACATGTATGAGGAAACTATGGTGGTATCCTCATGAGCAATATCGGAAACATCATATGGAGAAAATGGACAACATCCAAAACAATGCATATCCGAAGCTAGGTGGTCATGGCATGGCATATGAGATAAATGATGCAAAGGTAGCATGTCAATATCATCACAATAAAAACAAATGCCAATAACCATGGGCTTGTAATCTATGCCGTAAGTGCAAATTGGGTTCATTTTAATGGCATATGCATAGTTACTACGAAGAGATTGCAAATATGACATATGGTTGATCTTATGCATAGCATATGACAACTCAAGCGGATTGTCAAACATGATGTGACCTAGAGAATTATCACAAGAAATCCTATGTAACATGGCATCACAACTAATAGACTCCACATGGCAATCATCGAACTCATCATAATGGGTAAATCATCACATGGGGAAGTCGCGCTAGCATGAAGCATGGTAATAGGTTGATCAACATCATGCAAGCAACCAATGTCAAGAATGTCCACTAGTGGGACTAGAGCATCATCTTCACCTTTATTACCTTTGTCATTCCACTCAAGTGGTGTAGGTGAGGTGGGAAAGACCAAATGGTGGTCAATATCATCATCTTGATGGAACCATGTGGGGGTGCATCATATTCCACCATGGCCATCATCTTGTCCAAAGGAAGGACGAAGTCGTTGAGGATCTACACATCATCATAAATGGGACCTAGCACCAAATGAGAAGACACAATAGAGGTAGAGGTTAAGTAGTTAGAGTTCAAAATTTCCTCAAATTTCCTATCAACTATGAAACTCTCTCTATGTGGTGGCTCTCTCACTCCCTCAAAGTAGGTGCACTCAAAGTCACATATGGTGGAGTCACTCATCTCACACAAGTGGTGGGAGTTGTGGCTCTCCTCACATGGTAACTGGAGCAACTCATCATATGTGGGGCTAGTAGTGAACTCGCTCTCACTCTCAATATGGTGGCACAAGTCACTCAAGTCATCATATGTTGCCGTGGTCGAAGGGAAAATCCCGTGCTCAACCATCTTTTCACCGTCGCCGTGGATGAAGGCCGAAGATGGCACATCATCGCTCTCCTCCATGACCGAAGAGAAAATCCCATGCTCGATCATCTCGTCACCGTTACCGTGGATGAATGCCAAAGATGGCACATCATCACTCTCGCCTCCTAAGATGGAAACATCATCCTTGCTCGTCACCATGTCCGTCGCCTCCAAAGCTTGTTCCTTGAGAGTCTCTGTAATCGTAGTCGTCACCGCACCATCTTCAAAAAGAGTCGTGGGAGACTCGGCATCATCAATGACACAAAGAGGGATGGCGGTGAAGTCAAACTTGGGAGTGTCAATAGCTACTCAACGAGCTAAAGAACGTCAAAATTGGACTCCGGATGTGGAAGATATGGCCGAAACAAGAAATCAGCCGAAGCAGTTTTTGAACTAGGGGACAGTCCGGTCCTTGGTAGCGGACAGTCCAGTCTTCATCCGAAAACCTTCTGATTCGAGCGAACAGTACGGTATTGGGGAGCGGATAGTCCGGCCCAAGAGCGATTTTGGTCTTGATGCAAGCAGATAGTCCGCTATGGGGGTGCGGACAGTTCGGTGCGGGCTGGGAAAGCACGAACTCAAAACTTTAGGCAGAAATTCATGATTTGGGGGTAAAAAATGAGGAGATTTCGTGGATGGAAGGTAGGAAAACTTGTGGGTAAGCTAGATCCACTCTAAACACAATGAATCAATGGATCAAAATCAACAAAACATCATCAAACCAACAAATCACAAAAAAAAAATTGGGGCTATTTTTGGTGGGGATTTTCGAATTTAGGACGAAATCAACAAAATTAGGCTAGAAAACAAGGGGTAGGGGCTCCAAATTCATGATCAACGTGGCTCCTGAAGGAAATATGCCCTAGAGGCAATAATAAAGTTGTTATTTATATTTCCTTATATCATGATAAGTGTTTATTATTCATGCTAGAATTGTATTAACCGGAAACTTAGTACATGTGTGAATACATAGACAAAACAGAGTGTCCCTAGTATGCCACTACTTGACTAGCTCGTTAATCAAAGATGGTTAAGTTTCCAAACGAAAGACATGTGTTGTCATTTAATGAACGGGATCACATCATTAGAGAATGATGTGATGGACAAGACCATCCGTTAGCTTAGCATAATGATCGTTAAGTTTTATTGCTATTGCTTTCTTCATGACTTATACATATTCCTCTGATTATGAGATTATGCAACTCCCAAATACTGGAGGAACACCTTCTGTGCTATCAAACGTCACAACATAACTTGGTGATTATAAAGATGCTCTACGGGTGTCTCTGAAGGTGTTTGTTGGGTTGGCATGGATCAAGATTATGATTTGTCACTCCGAGTATCGGAGAGGTATCTCTGGGCCCTCTCGGTAATGCACATCACTATAAGCCTTGCAAGCAATGTGACTAATGTGTAAGTTACGGGATGATGCATTACGGAAGGAGTAAAGAGACTTGCCGGTAACGAGATTGAACTAGGTATGAGGATACCGACGATCGAATCTCGGGCAAATAACATACCGATGACAAAGGGAATAACGTATGTTGTTATTGCGGTTTGACCGATAAAGATCTTTGTAGAATATGTAGGAACCAATATGAGCATCTAGGTTCCGTTGTTGGTTATTGACCCAAGATGTGTCTCGGTCATGTCTACATAGTTCTCGAACCTGTAGGGTCCGCACGCTTAACATTCGATGACGATTTGTATTATGAGTTATGTGTTTTGGTGACTGATGATTATTCAGAGTCCCGGATGAGATCTTGGACATGACGAGGAGTCTTGAAATGGTCGAGAGGTAAATATTGATATATTGGACGATAGTATTCGGACATCGGAATGGTTTCGGGATGTTTCGGACATTTATCGGAGTACCGAGGGATTACCGAAACCCCCTGGGGAAGTAATGGGCCTTCATGGGCCATAGGGGAGAAAGAGAGGGGAGCCCGCAAGGTGGCGCCCCCCTTCCCAAGGAAGTTCGAATTGGATAAGGGGGAGGGGGGCGCGTCCCGCTTTCCTCTTTCCCTCTCCCTCACCCTCTCCCTCTCCCTCCCTTTTCCCCTCCGATGAGAAAGGAAAAAGAAGGGGCCGAATCCTACTAGGAGTGGAGTCCTAGTAGGACCCCCCCTTGGCGCGCCCCCTTGGTGGCCGGCCTCCACCTCCCCACCTTTATATACGGGGCAGGGGGCACCGCAAAGCACAAGAGTTATTCTCTTAGCTGTGTGCGGTGCCCCCCTCCACAGTTTACTCCTCCAGTCATAGCGTTGCAGTGCTTAGGCAAAGCCCTGCGCGGATCACATCACCATCGCCGTCACCGCCACCACGCCGTCATGCTGACAAAACTCTCCCTCGACCCTCTTCTGGATCAAGAGTTCGAGGGACGTCATGGAGCTGAACGTGTGATGAACTCGGAGGTGTCGTACGTTCGGTACTAGATCGGTTGGATCGTGAAGACGTTCGACTACATCAACCATGTTAACCTACCGCTTCCGCTTTCGGTCTACGAGGGTACGTGCACACACTCTCCCCCTCTTGTTGCTATGCATCTCCTAGATAGATCTTGCGTGATTGTAGGAATTTATTTGAAATTGCGTGCTACGTTCCCCAACAGCTCATGATACCAAGATGTTGTAGGGTGGAGACCCTAAGTGAAGATCTTTGACGAATTGGAGGGGAATCCGCGAAGAACATGAAG
Source organism: Triticum aestivum (assembly GCF_018294505.1). Lineage (NCBI taxonomy): Eukaryota > Viridiplantae > Streptophyta > Magnoliopsida > Poales > Poaceae > Triticum > Triticum aestivum. The sequence goes on along the minus strand of NC_057808.1, from coordinate 55,371,412 downwards.
AACATGGAGAACAAGGGGGGAAATCACAAGAAGAAAACACTTAAGAACAAGTCCAATCACACATCCACTAGACTCACAGTCACACAAGATCCACAAAGGTACAAGAACAACAAGGGAAAGATACAAGGTAAAGTTCATCCCAAATCCAAAGGAGATGAGGTCTTGATGATCCAGATAAATCCTTCCCTAGAAGGGGTCTTGAATCCCTAAGGATCTTCTCAAATGGAGGCCTTGAACTCCAATGGAGCCTTCTCTCTCAAGAGTAATCCACAAGGGGAGATACATGAGCTAAGCTCTAATATCTAGATCTATTCTTAGCTTTCCCTAAAATGAAGGAGAAGGAGGGATATATATAGGTCCAAGGCAAGGAAGGGGTAAGTGAGGGCAAAAGGGTAAAGTTAGTTGGGCCTTGCCAAAATTCGGCTCGCAGATGCTCTACCGAACAGTCCGGTACGGGGGACCAGACAGTCCAGTGGAAATAGAAACTTTTGGGTGTCCAGAAATTGTACTACCGGACTATTCACTTGGGGGACCGGACTGTCCAGTAGTGCAATTTCTGCACAGACCAAAACTCCTCTCTGGATGGACTAGACAGTTCGGTTGGGCGACCGGACAGTCCGGTAGTGCAAATTTGGCACCGTCTTCTTTCGTTGTCGCTTCCAAGCTTCCCTCGTGGACGGTGTAGGTGTACACTTGCGTTGACACTCCTCCTCATCATCCGTGGTGCTCCGTTGATACCAATGCATGCACGCGAGAGGAGTGTCAAGTACTATACCATCCTCGATGGGGTCAAGTGAACACGTGTAAAGGAGATGATTCACCTTTCTATATGTGAAGTAGATGTCGCACTATCACTCGCCAAACGGACTCTTGACATGCTGATGTCTGTAGGATGCTCCGCATCACCATGCATGTCGTGAGATATTATGGTGTGGTGGCTAATTGGGAGGAGAGAGATGAGACGGTGACCATGTATATGAAAAAAGATAAAAGAGGAGGACCACATTGCACTTTTTGTTGGTCAACTGCATGTCCGAACTCCCGCATAGCTTCCCTAGTTTAGTTTCCATTTGCAGGAAAACTTTAGATGTATGGTGTGAGCTAATTTAAGAAACTGCATCTTGAGATAGTGTTTTTCTACAAACAACGGATCACATACAAATGGATTTCCTTCAGTGAGAGCGCTCATAAAACCGTACTTTTTCAGTCACTCTCAAGAGCTCGGATCAGCTGTTGAGGCATACCAACCCTCCTCGGCGACACACGCCGAGCAGCCTTCCGGCGACACAAACACTGGATAGAGGTAGATGAAGGAGACACCACAATATTTTCCGGTGACGAATGCCGCGGCGCACGAACGCCTGTATCTTGGTTTTATTTCTCACAATGACTCAAACACATGCATGGAGGTACGCGCACACACACAGTACTACCCAGAGGAGCTCTGCTGCCGGCCAGGTGCATACCACGGTTCCAACAGAGACTACATCTACCTCATGTCTAGCTGTCCAACTGAGGCACACACCTACTAAGAACATGCAGTCCAGGGGAGCTTTAGCTGGGCAGGTGCACGCACACGACGGCCCAACCTCCTACTCTAGCGCGCCTGATCCGCCCACTCACGCGGTTGGCTCACAACCGATCCCTACATGCATGCATGCATGCACGCTGTTCCACTCAATGGTTCGGCCAGCACACACGCGGAGTATTTAACAAAAAACTACCACAATTCATCAAACTGCGCCCACAAGCCACCATTTTACAAATTTGTGCCGAAAACTACCACTTTTTTCTCTCACCTTTAACTAAAAACTACCGTATCTATAAATTGACCCATTCGTCCATTTTAAACGCACTTATGACAGGCCTGGCCCGCATGTAAGTGGTAGCATCGTTAGTCAACGCCGTTTGGTAAGTCAACATCGTTTGGTTGACCATTAAGTTCGTACATTGGCGAGCCTGCCGCGCCCGCTACGTACTGCTCGCCGCGCGTACTGTTGCAGCTCGCCACATCCGCTGCTGCCGCGCCTCGTTGCTCGTCGTGCACGTCGCTCACTGTTCCCACTGCTGCTCGCCGCGTCCGCCGCACACTGCGCCCGCTTCTGCTTGCCCGTTCCGCCGCGTGCCGCACCACCGCTCGCCGCGCCCGCCGCTGAAGCTGCCGCGCATCACTGCCTGTTGCGCGTCCTGCCCACTACTGCTCGCCCGTTCGCCGCGTGCTGCGCCTCGTTGCTCGCCACACCTCCTCTCATCGCGCCCACCCCCGGCCCGCCGCTGCCGCGCATCGCTGCCTACTACGGCTGCTGCTAGCCGGCCCTACTGCTCGCCGCGCGTGCTCCTGCTGTGGCACGAGCCGCCATGGCTAGATTAAACAAGTGCAGATCTTTGAAACCCATTCCGCCGTTAATCTTTGGTGTCGCAAGATTCTTCCAAGACACCCAATGTAAAGAGCGCTTGTCCAGGGAACTTCCCCGCCAATATATGGCCATGCAAGACGTCAATCCTTTGCACACCTTCTTCGTCAACAAAAAATAACTGATACTGAGGGTCGGTATAGATTCAGTGACCGATTTGAGCAAGGCTTCTTGTGCAGCACATCCCATGTTTCTCTCTGACCATCCTCGCACTTTACAGCGGCTTCTTTCAAGGATGTGTTCAAAAGAACCACTTGTGATACGGCTGATAGCAATAGGGAGACCTAGATAGCGCTCGGAGAATGCTTCTATTGTAATTCCCAAGATATGCTTGAGTTCCTCGCGAAGAGATGTTGATGTATTGCCATTGAACAAAATGGAGCTATTCTCACGGTTGACAGCCTGACCTGAGCAGTTAGCGTAAATTCGTAGAATATCATTGAGTCTAGTAGCACTCTGGGTTTTGGCACTGACGAAGATCAAACTATCGTCAGCAAATGATAAGTGATTAACCCATGGTGAGTGAACACTAATCTGTATCCCTCTGTCAATTTGCCCTCCTCCATAGTTATTCAGCAGAGAAGTGAGTCCTTGAGCACAAATGAGGAATAGATATGGTGATAAAGGGCATGCTTGACGTTGGCCTCTTGAAGGGATAAGAAAAGGAAGAAGCTCTCCGTTAACCTTAATTGTAAATCTAACCGAAGTCACACTTCATCACCAACCTGGTAAACCGATCATTAAAGCCTAGCTTGTGGAGCATAGCTTCAAGATAATGCCATTCCACTCTATCATATGCCTTCAACATATCAAGTTTGACGGCGTAGTAAGAGTTTTTCCCTTTTTTCCTCCTCCAAATAGTGTGAATGCTTTCATAAGCAACCAGCACATTAACCGGTTGAGTCTCAACCGGTTGGCCACCACCTTAACCGCAATTTTATATAAAACCGGGCAGAGAGCAATGTCAAACACATATATTTTGTCACGTATATGAGGCTGATCGTACCCCTGGTAGCGTGTAATATTAGGAGAGATAGAGTAGCAGTAGGTTGTCATCTGAATATCTCATTGCGTAACCTCTCTCTCTTATCTCTTGTTCTCCAAGATGTAATCCTCTTGTCTTCCTAGAAGATCTCCAACTACTATGTATGCGTTGTTGCCAGGGAGGTGTGCCCCTGCTCCTATAACACGTAACGCGTCTCTCACATCGAGGTAAGACGCTTCTGCCTAGTCGCAATTGGTAATCTGAGCTACCTCTTCCAAACTCATCTAGGGTTCTGATCTCCACTAGCGCTAGCCTCCATGTCTTCCTCCGCCACCTTCCACTCAAGCCTAAATGGTCAGGTCACAAAGAAGCTCTCCCGCACAAATTATGTGCTATGGCAGACACAGATCACGGCACAGCTGAGAGGGGCCGGTGTTCGGCTATGCTGACGGCACCATGCCAGGACCAGCTCGTCTTCTCGTCACCAAGGACAAGGACGGGAAGGAGACCTCCAAGCCCAACCCTCTCCACCCCATTTGGGTCAGGGAGGACCAGCAGGTGCTCGGCTACCTGCTCAGCAACCTCTCCAAAGAGGTGCTCATCACAGTGACCGCGATCACCACCACGCATGCCCTCTGGACGGCGTTGGCGGAAATGTTTTCGTCGCAGTCCCTGAGCTGCGTCAACCAGAAGGGCAACCAATCTGCCGCCGCCTACTTCGCCTCCATGCGCGGCCTCGCCGATGAACTCGCCGCGGCTGGCAAAGCCATCCAGGACGATGAGCTGATCTCCTACATACTCCATGGTCTGGACATGGACTACCAGCCCCTCGTCTTGGCTCTCGACGCCCGCACCACGCCTGTCTCCCGCGACGAGCTCTTCACCATGCTCAGCAATTTTGACCAGCACGTGGCCCAATTATAGAACTCCGGCGGGGCTTCAACTCTGATGTCCCTTGAAGCTATGTCGGTATTTCCCCAAAGAGGAAGGGATGATGCAGCACAGCTGTGGTAGGTATTTCCCTCAGATGTGAAACCAAGGTTATCGAACCAGTAGGAGAACCAAGCAACACAACGTAAATATCCCCTGCACACAGATAACAAATCCTTGCAACCCGGCGTGTTAAAGGGGTTGTCAATCCCTTCCGAGGTACGGGGCCTCAAGATAGGCAAACGGACGTGAGGTAAATTGTAATAGATTGATAGATCGAACGCCAAATAAAATAAATAGAAATAAAATGCAGGAAGGTATTTTTATTTTTGGTTTAGTAGATCTGAAAATAAATGCAAGAGAAAAATAGATCGCAAAGGCAAATATATGATAAAGAAGACCCGGGGGCCGTAGGTTTCACTAGTGGCTTCTCTCGAGAAAAATAGCAAATGGTGGGTGAACAAATTACTATTGGACAATTGATAGAACTTCAAATAATCATGACGATATCCAGGCAATGATCATTATATAGGCATCACGTCCAAGATTAGTAGACCGACTCCTGCCTGCATCTACTACTATTACCCCACACATCGACCGCTTCCAGCATGCATCTAGTGTATTAAGTTCACGGAAAAACAGAGTAATGCAATAAGAACGATGACATGATGTAGACAAAATCTATCTATGTAGAGATAGACCCCATCATTTTATCCTTAGTAGCAACGATACATATGTGTCGTTTCCCTTTCTGTCACGGGGATCAAGCACCGTAAGATCAAACCCACTACAAAGCACCTCTTCCCATTGCAAGATAAATAGATCAAGTTGGCCAAACAAAACCCAAATATTGCAGAAGAAATACAAGGCTATAAGCAATCATGCATATAAGAGATCAAAGAAACTCAAATAACTTTCATGGATATAATAAGATAGATCTGATCATAACCTCAAAGTTCATTGATCCCAACAAATACACCGCAAAAGAGTTACATCATATGGATCTCCAAGAGACCATTGTATTGAGAATTCAGCGAGGGAGAGAGGACGCCATCTAGCTACTAACTACGGACCCGAAGGTGTACAAAGAACTACTCGCGCATCATTGGAGAGGCACCAATGGAGGTGGTGAACCCCATCCGAGATGGTGTCTAGATTGGATCTGGTGGTTCTGGACTCTGCGGCGGCTAGATGAATATTTCATCAATTCCTTTAGGGTTTTTGGAATATTGGGGTATTTATAGAGCAAAGAGGCGGTCCGGGGGGCACCCGAGGTGGGCAAAACTCACCAGGACGCGCCTAGGCCTCCTAGCGCGCCCTGGTGGGTTGTGCCCCCCTAGGGGCACCCCCAAGCATAGCCAAGGCCCGTTGTGTTCCTTCTGGCCCAGAAAAATTCTCCGTGGAGTTTCGTGGCATTTGGACTCTGTCTGATATTGTTTTGCTGTGATGTAAAAAACATGGAAAAAACAGAAACTGACACTTGGCACTATGTCAATAGGTTAGTACCAAAAAATGATATAAAATGACTATAAAATGATTTTGGGTGGCCCTTCACAGAGGGAAGTAAGGATTTGTAGAGGTGCCAGAGCTCAAAGCGAAAAAATAGAGATAAAAACATTTTGGGAGGTCTATCCATCCCATCAACGAAAACGACTTAGAGTTCCCAACACTTTCCATGCTAGATATGCCATAGGCGGTTCCCAAACATAAAATAAAGTTTATTCCTTTTTTCACCATACTTTCACTTTCCATGGCTAGCCGTATCCACGGTCGCCCTCCATACCAACACTTTCCAAGGAATTTATTATTTGACAACATAAAGTAAATTCATATTTGCATTTCGGGACTGGGCATCCCTAAAACCTTTGCCTTACTCTCGTGTAATGAAAAGTGAATAAACACTCATCGTGAGAATAACACATCCAGCATGGAAAATATTAGCCACTCCTCATTTCTTGAAAATTTTACTAACTCTCAAATAAATCTAAGCGAAGCAAGAGAGCATTTCTTCAAAAATACTAAGCACACCATGCTCAAAAAGATATAAGTGAAGCACTTGAGCAAGTCCATTTCTCATAAAAATTCAAGTTCATCGATCTGATCATAAACTCAAAGTTCATCGATCCCAACAAACTCACGGCAAAAGAGTTACAACATTTGGATCTCCAAGAAACCATTGTATTGAGAATTTAGCGAGAGAGAGGAAACCATCTAGCTACTAACTACGGACCCGAAGGTCTACAAAGAACTACTCACCCATCATCGGAGAGGCACCAACGGAGGTGGTGAACCCCATCCGAGATGGTGTCTAGATTGGATCTGGTGGTTCTGGACTCTGCGGCGGTTGGATGAATATTTCGTCGATTCCTTTAGGGTTTCTGGAATATTGGGGTATTTATAGAGCAAAGAGGCGGTCCGGGGGCACCCAAGGTGGGCACAACCCACCGCGGCGCGCATGGGCCTCCTGGCGCGCCCTGGTGGGTTGTGCCCCCCTCGGGGCACCCCCCCAAGCGCAGCCAGGGCCCGTTGTGTTCCTTCTGGCCCATAAAAATTCTCCATGGGGTTTTGTGGCATTTGGACTTCGTCTGATATTGAGTTTCTGCGATGTAAAAAATATGGAAAAAACAGCAACTGGCACTTGGCACTATGTCAATAGGTTAGTACCAAAAAACGATATAAAATGACTATAAAATGATTATAAAACATCCAAGATTGATAATATAACAGCATGAAACAAGAAAAAATTATAGATACGTTGGAGAGGTATCAAACTCTTCTGCAAATGCGGCCACTCGTGGGCGTGGTGGCTACTCCTCACGCCACCGCGATCCTCCTCGTCCCAAGGGCAAGCAAGGCGGCCCCGCAACTCCAACAGCTCCAGCTCCCGCTCTGGGCGCCCCAACTCCAGCAACATCAGGGGGCACCGTGGTGGCTACGGCAAGACACGCCCCGATGCCCTACGCTGCCAGATCTGCGGCAAGCCTGGCCACACAGCTAAGGACTGTTGGTACAGGTTCGATGAGGATGACGTGTCTTCTGAAGAGGACGACAAGGTGGTTGCAGCCGCGGAAGGATCATATGGCATGGATACCAACTGGTACCTCGACAGTGGTGCCACCAATCATCTCACGGGTGAGTTCGAGAAGGTGACTCTCCACGAGAAGTATCAATGGAAGGATTACATCCACACCGCTAGCGGTGCAGGTATGAGGATACGTCACATAGGTCATTCAGTTTTTCGTACCCCTTCCCGCAAGATTCATCTTCGTAAAATTTTGCATGTTCCTAGTGCCAACAAAAACCTTCTGTCTGTTCACCATATCACCATTGATAATCATGTTTTCATTGAGTTTCATCCTTTTTTCTTCTTGATCAAGGATCAGGCCACGATGAAAACTCTCTATCGAGGTAGATGCGTTCGAGGACTTTACCCGTTGATTCCGGAGTTTCGAAGATCCAATAAACAAGCTTGTGGTGCTATCCAGCTTTCGTCTAGACGATGGCACGATCGTTTAGGACATGCGTTCGAGGACTTTACCCGTTGCTTAGGAAAAATAAGCTCATGTTTGTTGGTGAGCGCAATGTTGAAACTATTTGTGATTCTTGCCAGAGAGCAAAATGTCATCAATTGCCTTATTCAATTTCTACTAGTGTCTCTACTACACCTCTGCAATTAATATTTTTTGATGTCTAGGGTCCTGCCCATAGCTCTGTTTGTAGACACACATATTATGTTAGCTTCATTGATGACTATAGCAAATTTTCATGGATCTATCTCCTTAAGAAAAGGTCCAAAGTGTTTCAAGTTTTTAAAAACTTCCAAGCACTTGTTGAATGCAAGTTTGACAGCAAAATAATTAATGTTCAATCCGACTGGGGGGATATGAAAAACTCAATTCCTTCTTTCAAACACTTGGCATATCCCACCATGTGTCATGCCCCCATGCTCACCAACAAAACGGGTCAGCTGAGCGCAAGCATAGACAGATAGTCGAGGTGGGTTTAGCTCTTCTAGCAGGTGCCTCAATGACACTTAAATTCTGGGATGATGCCTTTCTCGCTATTGTACACATGATCAACATGCTCCCTAGTCGTGTCATAAATAATGAAACTCCCACCGAAAGACTTCTTCATGTCAAACCAGATTACAGATCACTACGTGTCTTTGGTTGCGCCTGGTGGCCGAATCTCCGTCCTTGCAACTCTCGCAAACTCATGTTTCGCTCAAAACAATGTGTTTTTCTTGGGTATAGTGCTCAATACAAGGGAGCCAAATGTCTTGACATCTCTACTGGTCATGTCTACATCTCCCGTGATGTGGTATTCGATGAGACCAAGTTTCCCTTCTCTGAACTTCAACCTAATGTCGGTGCGTTGCTGCGGAAAGAAATCCTTCTTTTATCACCTAGCCTCACCACTTTTGATCAAGGGGCATATAAATATGATGATTCTATGGTGACTAACCCTCTCACCACGTTGCATGAGCTGTGTGATGATGTAGGAGATTGTAGCAAAAAAACGGACATGAAAATCGTGAAGAAATTGGTGCTACCGAACCTTATTTCATGTGTCCAGCATCGGGGAGCAAATCCCCCTCAAGATAGGCGCCTGCAGGAACAACAGGCCAGTCAGCCGAATCCGCTCCGGGATCCGCAATCACTGACTGCATTGGCCGAACCGCCCCGGAGTCCGCGCCAGCAGCTGCCTCGGGTGCGACCGACCATGCGGCAGAACCCGGCCCCGCGCCCGCCACATGAGAGCCTGCGGCTGGCAGCTATGTGACTGCCGCTCTGCACCAACCCCGCCACATGAGCTATGTGACTGCAGCTATGTGACCACATGCGAGCACTCGCTTCCTGGTCCAACCGGTTAGCTACAAGTGGCACGGGCTCCACGGCTGACGCGAGGGGGGCCACCAGCGCCTGTGAGCCTGGATATTCTGCAGCTCCCCTGCACGTCAGCGGTTCGTCCACAACCACAGAAGACCCGGCGCGAGACACAGCTGCTGCACCCTGATGTCTACTACGCAACCTTCTTCTTGTAGACGTTGTTGGGCCTCCAAGTGCAGAGGTTTGTAGGACAGTAGCAAATTTCCCTCAAGTGGATGACCTAAGGTTTATCAATTCGTGGGAGGCGTAGGATGAAGATGGTCTCTCTCAAACAACCCTGCAACCAAATAACAAATAGTCTCTTGTGTCCCCAACACACCCAATACAATGGTAAATTGTATAGGTGCACTAGTTCGGCGAAGAGATGATGATACAAGTGCAATATCGATGGTAGATATAGGTTTTTGTAATCTGAAATTATAAAAACAGGAAGGTAACTAATGATAAAAATGAGCGTAAACGGTATTGCAATGCTAGGAAACAAGGCCTAGGGTTCATACTTTCACTAGTGCAAGTTCTCTCAACAATAATAACATAATTAGATCATATAACTATCCCTCAACATGCAACAAAGATTCACTCCAAAGTCACTAAAAGCGGAGAACAAATGAAGAGATTATGGTAGAGTACGAAACCACCTCAAAGTTATCCTTTCTGATCTATCTATTCAAGAGTCCGTAGTAAAATAACATGAAGCTATTCTTTCCGTTCAATCTATCATAGAGTTCGTACTAGAATAACACCTTAAGACACAAATCAACCAAAACCCTAATGTCACCTGGATACTCCAATGTCACCTCAAGTATCCGTGGGTATGATTATACGATATGCATCACACAATCTCAGATTCATCTATTCAACCAACACAAAGTACTTCAAAGAGTGCCCCAAAGTTTCTACCGGAGAGTCAAGACGAAAACGTGTGCCAACCCCTATGCATAGGTTTGTGGGCGGAACCCGCAAGTTGATCACCAAAACATACATCAAGTGGATCACATGATATCCCATTGTCACCACAGATAAGCACGGCAAGACATACATCAAGTGTTCTCAAATCCTTAAAGACTCAATCCGATAAGATAACTTCAAAGGGAAAACTCAATCCATTACAAGAGAGTAGAGGGGAAGAAACGTCATAAGATCCAACTATAATAGCAAAGCTCGCGATACATCAAGATCGTACCACCTCAAGAACACGAGAGAGAGAGAGAGAGAGAGAGAGATCAAATACATAGCTACTGGTACATACCCTCAGCCCCGAGGGTGAACTACTCCCTCCTTGTCATGGAGAGCACCGGGATGATGAAGATGGCCACCGGTGAGGGATCCGCCCTCCGGCAGGGTACCGGAACAGGGTCCGGATTGGTTTTGGTGGCTATAGAGGCTTGCGGCGGCGGAACTCCCGATCTATTCTATTCCCCGAAGTTTATAGGGTATATGGATATATATAGGCGAAAGAAGTCAGTCAGGGGAGCCACGAGGGCCCCACGAGGGTGGAGGGCGCGCCCAGGGGGTGGGCGCGCCCCCTGCCTTCCTTGTTGCTTCCCTTACGTACACTCCAAGTCTTATGGATTGCTTCCGTTCCAAAAATAACTCTCCCGAAGGTTTCATTCCGTTTGGACTCCGTTTGATATTCCTTTTCTGCGAAACACTGAAACAAGGAGAAAAACAGAAACTCGCACTGGGCTCTAGGTTAATAAGTTAGTCCCAAAAAAAATATAAAAGTGCATAGTAAAGCCCATTAAACATCCAAGATGGATAATATAATAGCATGAATACTTCATAAATTATAGATACGTTGGAGACGTATCACATCCGCATCTTCCTTGGGATCAGCGCCTGCACCGACTCCTGTAGATGGCACGGGATCCTCTTTGCCAGCACCACGGCGTACACGGCTGCAACAAGGGGTAATACAACCTATTGATTACAAACATATAACAACATATGGTATGGTCTGTTCCGTACACGATAACCGGCTGAACCATACACACTTGAAGAAGCACTTGGTGATGCAAATTGGAATGAAGCTATGAAATAAGAATACATGGCCCTGAAAAGAAATAAAACCTGGCACTTGGTTCCTCCACAGCAAGGTAAAAACCTCATCGATTGCATGTGGGTATTTAGGATAAAACACAAATCTGATGGAACCATTGATCGCTACAAAGCAAGGCTTGTGGCAAAGGGTTTCAAACAACGGTATGGTATAGACTATGAGGACACTTTTAGTCCTGTTGTAAAAGCTGCCACCATCTGTATTGTTTGTCTATTGTAGTTTCCAAAGGTTGGAGTCTTAAACAACTAGATGTACAGAACATGTTTCTTCATGGTGTTCTGGAAGAGGAAGTGTACATGAAACAACCACCTGGGTTTGAGAACAAGAATGCACCCTCTCATGTGTGCAAATTTGACAAAGCACTATATGGGTTGAAGCAAGCTCCTAGAGCGTGGTACTCACGCCTCGGTCACAAAATGCAAGCACTTGGTTTTGTTCCTTCTAAGTCAGACACCTCACTGTTCATTTACAATAAGTGCAACACACATATATTTGTTCTTATATATGTTGATGATATTATTGTTACAAGTTCATCTAATGAGGCTATCTTGGGACTTTTGAAGTATCTCAGTGCAGAGTTTGCCCTCAAGGATCTTGGAGAGTTGCACTTTTTCCTAGGGATAGAGGTGAAGAAGCATGAGAATGGCATCCATCTCTCTCGGGAAAAGTATGCAATAGATTTGGTAAAAAAGGCTGTCTTGCATGGTTGTAAACCCTCGCCTACTCCATTATCCAGCTCTATAAAATTGTCTCTCACAGAGGGGCAACCTTTGAGTGCAGATGACAGCACTAAGTATAGAAGTTTAGTAGGTGCACTTCAATATTTAACACTTACAAGACCTGATATTTCATTTGTTGTCAACAAAGTCTTCAAGTTTCTTCATGCACCCACTACATTTCATTGGACTGCTGCAAAGCGCATAGTCATATATATTAAGCACACCCTCAATATTGGTCTTAATTTTAGCAAGTCATCATCCACACTTGTCAGTGCTTTCTCAGATTCTGATTGGGCAGGATGCCTGGATGATAGACCTCCGACTGGTGGTTTTGTAGTATTCTTTGGTCCTAACTTGATTTCATGGTGTGCAAGAAAACAGGCCACAATCTCTAGATCCGGTACAAAGGCATAGTACAAAGCATTAGCAAGTGCCACAGTTGAGATCATATGGGTACAATCCATACTGAAGGAACTTGGTATAAAGAGTGTGAAAGTTCCCTGTCAGTGGTGTGATAACTTGGGTGCTACATATCTGTCTGCTAATCCTATCTTTCATGCCAGGACAAAACACATAAGAGTGGCTCAGAAACAACTTGACATTCGCTTTGTGCATTCTAAGGATCAAGTTGTCAATGGATTCACAAAGGCTCTACCCATCAAAAGTTCTGAAGGCTTCAAACATAATCCCAAGTTGATGAAGTTGTGATTAAGGGAGGGTGTCAAACACATATATTCTGTCACGTATATGAGGCTGATCGCACCCCTAGTAGCGTGTAACATTAGGAGAGATAGAGTAGGAGTAGGTTGTTATCTGAATATCTCATTGTGTAACCTCTCTCTTATCTCTTGTTCTCCAAGATGTAATCCTCTTATCTTCCTAGAAGATCTCCAACTACTATGTATGCGTGGTTGCCAGGGAGGTGCGCCCCTACTCCTATAACACGTAATGCATCCCTCACATAGAAGTAAGACGCTTCTGCCTAGTCGCACAAGCAATAGGGCGGAACTGGGATTTTTTGTGTGGATTCCGTACCTTAGGGATCAGAGTAATAGCAGTATCATTCAGGCCCACTAGTAGTTCGCCACCATTCAGAAATTCCAACACGGCATGAAAAATGTCATTACCAAGAACATCCCAATGTCGTTGGTAAAAGCTAGCCGTGAAGCCATCTACACTTGGGGCCTTTGAGGGAGCCATATCAAAAAGGGCCTTCTTGACTTCCTCAGTTGTATATTCTTTGTCTAACAACTCGTTCATACCTTCCGAGACTCGGGGTGCTACACAATGTAGCAAGTCATCCATGGTCTGATTCCCTTGTGTTTGGTACAACGTTGCAAAGAAACTTGATATCTCAACTTTCACTTCATCAGGATTAGTGCAAATGCGGTCATCTCCTCTCTCCAAGGAAGTGATTCTGTTGATTCTCTTCCGAAGGGCAGCCTGGGCTTGGAAATAGCCCGTGTTTCGGTCGCCTTCTTTTAACCAAAGCACTTGCGAGCGTTGCTTGAGCCACTCCTCCTCTTATCGAAGTGCTTCACGCAGCTGCGCTACTACTCATTTTTCCTCCTCCGATGGCCCACGGCCAATCGAGGAACACTGTAAACGATCTAGGCATAGTTGAAGTTTGCGTTCTTTCTTCGTCAAGTTGCCAAACTCCCGTGCGCCCCAAGATCCCAACTTTTCTTGAACAATTGTGAGAGCGTCGATCACGCCCTGAAGGCCTCCTTGCCCTGATCCCGTCCGCCACATCTCTCGGACCAGCTCATCGTATTGTGAATGAGACTGCAAGACGTTTTCATAGCGAACATTTTTAGCTGCTCGGGACCAATTGTTTGCTGCACTTGAACGCAGTTCAGCTAGAACATAACAGCGGTCTGATTCAACACTGCTAATGTGTTTGACTGATGCAAACTCGAAGAGATTCAGGAAGGCTGCATTGGCACAGGCCCGTCCTAGCCTTTCTTTGACATTTGCAGCTCCATCTTGCCTATTATCCCATGTAAACGGAACACCTCTCCATCCCAAATCTTGGAGTGAGCAATCCTCTATTGCTTCCCGGAATGCCTTCATTTGGCCCTGCGGTCTCACATTTGCTACAATATGCTCTTCTGCATATAATGTCTCATTGAAGTCTCCCATGCAAATCCATGCCTGGTGCGGAAGAGCAAACAAAGTACGCAGGAAGCGCCAACTATGGTGTCTGTTTTCCACTCTTGGTGCTTCGTAAAATCGTGTAAACCACCATACTATATTATCTTGCCTAACAATTACATCAATATGAGAAATTCTATAGCTTTCCAAAGTAACATGAACATCTCTCGACCAAAACAAACCTATGCCACCACTAAGCTCATCACAATTGATGCCGCTTGAAGTTACGTCGGTATTTCCCCAAAGAGGAAGGCATGATGCAGCACAGCGATGGTAGGTATTTCCCTCAGTGATGAGACAAAGGTTATCGAACTAGTAGGAGAACCAAGCAACAACACGTAAGCGGCGCCTGCACACAAATAACAACTACTCGCAACCCGACGTATTAAAGGGGTTGTCAATCCCTTTCGGGTAACGGTGCCAGAAATTGGCAAAACGGACGTGAATAAATTGTAGTATATTGATAGATCGAACGCCAAATAAAATAAATAAGAATAAAACGCAGCAATGTATTTTGTATTTTTGGTTTAATAGATCCGAAAATAAAAGCAAAGGAAAATAGATCGCAAGGGTAAATAATATGAGAAAGAGACCCGGGGGCCGTAGGTTTCACTAGTGGCTTCTCTCGAGAAAAATAGAAAACGTTGGGTAAAAAAATTACTGTAGGGCAATTGATAGAACTTCAAATACTCATGACGATATCTAGGCAATGATCATTATATAGGCATCACGTCCAAGATTAGTAGACCGACTGCTGCCTCCATCTACTACTATTGCTCCACACATCGACCGCTATCCAGCATGCATCTAGTGTATTAAGTTCATGGAGAAACGGAGTAATGCAATAAGAACGATGACATGGTGTGGACAAGATCTATCTATGTAGAGATAGACCCCATCGTTTTATCCTTAGTAGCAACGATACATACGTGTCGGTTCCCCTTCTGTCGCTGGGATCAAGCACCGTAAGATCACACCCACTACAAAGCACCTCTTCCCATTGCAAGATAAATAGATCAAGTTGGCTAATCAAACCCAAATATCGGTGAAGAAATACGAGGCTATAAGCAATCATGCATATAAGAGATCAAAGAAACTCAAATACTTTCACGGATAAAAAAAGATAGATCTGATCATAAACTCAAAGTTCATCCGATCCCAACAAACACGCCGCAAAAAGAGTTACATCATATGGATCTCCAAGAGACCATTGTATTGAGAATTCAGCGAGAGAGAAGAAGCCATTTAGCTACTAACTACGGACCCGAAGGCCTACAAAGAACTACTCACGCATCATCGGAGAGGCACCAATGGAAGTGGTGAACCCCTCTGTGATGGTGTCTAGATTGGATCTGGTGGTTCTGGACTCTGCGGTGGCTGGAATTGATTTCCGTCGACTGCCCTAGGGTTTCTGGAATATTGGGGTATTTATAGAGCAAAGAGGCGGTCCGGGGGGCACCCGAGGTAGGCACAACCCAACAGGGCGCACCTGGGCCTCCTTGCGCGCCCTGGTGGGTTGTGCTCCCCTCAGAGCACCCCGCAGGCGCATCCTTGGCCCATTGGGTGTCTTCTGGTCCAAAAAAATCTCCGTAAAGTTTCGTTGCATTTGGACTCCGTTTGGTATTGATTTCTACGATGTAAAAAACATGTAGAAAATAACAACTGGCACTTGGCACTATGTCAATAGGTTAGTACCAAAAATGTTATAAAATGACTATAAAATGATTACAAAACATCCAAGATTGATAATATAACAGCATGGAACAATCAAAAATTATAGATACATTTGAGACGTATCAGCATCCCCAAGCTTATCTCCTACTCGTCTTCGAGTAGGTAAGTGACAAAAACAGAATTTTTGATGTGGAATGCTGCCTAACATGTCATATCATATTTGTTTTCTTTATAGCATGGACATTTGGACTTTTATATTGTTCAAAGCAATAGTCTAGTTTTGACATCACAACTTAAATACTCAAGCATATCAACAAGCAACCATGTCTTCCAAAATATCAACGCTAAAATAAGATATCCCTAGACCATCATGCTCAATCATTGATCCATTCATGAAATACACTCGCATATTAGCTACACCCAATGCTCAAGTACGATCATATTGCCTCCTAGTTGGTGCTTTTATAAGAGAAGATGGAGACTCAAATTCAAAAATAAAAATTGCCTAAACTAAAAGAAAGCCCCTTCGCGGAGGGAAGTAGGGATTTGTAGAGGTGCCAGAGCTCAAAGCAAAAATTGAGAGATAAAAAAATTTTGGGAGGTGTGTCCTTCCCACCAACAAAAACGACTTAGAGTTCCCAACACCTTCCATGCTAGATATATCATAGGCGGTTCCCAAACAGAAAATAAAGTTCATTCCTTTTTCCACCATAGTTTCATTTTCCATGGCTAGCTGTATCCACGGTTGCCTTCCATACCAACACTTTCCAAAGAATTTATTATTTGACAACATAAAGTAAATTCATTTTTCATATCGGGACTGGGCATCCCTAATACCTTTGCCTCTCTCGTGCAATAACAAGTGAATAAACACTCATCTTGAGAGTAACACATCTAGCATGGAAAATATTAGCCACCCCTCACCGCTCTGCGAGCGGTACGAACACACAAAAGAGAAGTTTATTTTGAAAATTAGAGATGGCACATACAAATTTTCTTATAATGGCAAAGAATACCACAAAAGAATACCACAAGGTTTTTGGATGCACAAGTAGTGATCATACTTAGTGCAAAATGAAGGCTAGCAAAAGATTGAGAAGCGACCAACCAAGAAATGAATAATGTCATAAGCAATCAGTAATCATAATTAACACCGAATAATGCACCACAAGTAGGATATGATTTCATTGCATAATTATTGACTTTCGTGCTTGCATAGGGAATCACAAACCTTAATGATGTCTACTATGCAACTTTATTCTTATAGACAGTAGCAATTTTCCCTCAAGTGGATGACCTAAGGTTTATCAATCCGTGAGAGGTGTAGGTCGAAGATGGTCTCTCTCAAACGACCCTATAACCAAATACAAGAAATATCTTGTGTCCCCAACACACCCAATACAATGGAAAATTGTATAGGTGCACTAGTTCGGCGAACAGATGGTGATAAAAGTGTAATATGGATGGTAGAAATATATTTTTATAATCTAAATAAATAAAAATAGCAAGGTAGCAAATAGTAAACGGGCACAAAAACGGTATTGCAATGCTTGAAAATGAGACCTAGGGTCCGTACTTTCACTAGTGCAACCTCTCAACAGTGCTAATATAATTGGATGATATAACCATCCCTCAAAGTGTGATGAAGAATCACTCCAAAGTTCCTATCTAGCGGAGAACATAAGAATAAATTGTTTGTAGGGTATGAAACCACCTCAAAGCTATTCTTTTCGTTCGATCTATTCAAGAGTCCGTACTAAAATAACACAAAGCTATTCTTTCCGTTCAATCTATCCTAGAGTTCGTACTGAAATAACACCAAAGAAAATTCATATTCATAATACTCAATCCAACACAAGGAACTTCAAAGAGAGCCCCAAGATTTCTACCGGAGAAACAAAGACAAGAACGTGCATCAACCCCTATGCATAGATTACCCCAGTGTCACCTCGGGAATCCGCGAGTTGAGTGCCAAAACGTATATCAAGTGAATCAATACGATACCCCATTGTGACCACGCGTATTCAATTGCGAGACACATATCAAGTGATCACAAATCCATAAAAGTATTCAATCCGATAACAACGAAATCTCAAAGGGAAAAACTCAATTCATCACAACAAGATAGAGAGGGGAAAACACCATATGATTCGACTATATTAACAAAGCCTGCGATACATCAAGATCGTGACATCTCAAGAACACGAGAGGGAGAGAGAGAGAGAGAGAGAGAGATTAAACACATAGCTACTGGTACAAACCCTTAGCCCCGAGGGTGGATGATACGTCTCCAACGTATCTATAATTTTTGATTGCTTCATGCTATACTATATTCTGTTTTGGATGTTTAACGGGCTTTATTATACACTTTTATATCATTTTTGGGACTAACTTATTAACCGAAGGCCCAGCCCAAATTGTTGTTTTTGGCTATTTCAGTGATTCGCAGAAAAAGAATATCAAACGGAGTCCAAACGGAATGAAACCTTCGGGAACGTGATTTTTGGAACGAACATGATACAGAGGACTTGGACCCTATGTTAAGAAAGCAACCAGGAGGGCACGAGGTAGGGGGCGCGCCTACCCTCCCTGGGCGCGCCCTCCACCCTCGTGGGGCCCACGTTGCTCCACCGACGTACTTCTTCCTCCTATATATACCCACGTACCCCCAAACCAACAGAAGCATCCACGAAAACCTAATTCCACCGCCGAAACCTTCTGTACCCGTGAGATCCCATCTTGGGGCCTTTTCCGTTGTCCTGCCAGAGGGGGCATTGATCAAGGAAGGCTTCTACATCAACACCATAGCCTCTCCGATGATGTGTGAGTAGTTTACCTCAGACCTTCGGGTCCATAGTTATTAGCTAGATGGCTTCTTCTCTCTCTTTGGATCTCAATACAAAGTTCTCCATGATTCTCGTGGAGATCTATTCGATGTAATCTTCTTTTGCGGTGTGTTTGTTGAGATCGATGAATTGTGGGTTTATGATCAAGTTTATCTATGAACAATATTTGAATCTTCTCTGAATTCTTTTATGTATGATTGGTTATCTTTGCAACTCTCTTCGAATTATCAGTTTGGTTTGGCCTACTAGATTGATCTTTCTTGCAATGGGAGAAGTGCTTAGCTTTGGGTTCAATCTTGCGGTGTCCTTTCCCAGTAATAGTAGGGGCAGCAAGGCACGTATTGTATTGTTGACATCGAGGATAACAAGATGGGGTTTATATCATATTGCATGAGTTTATCCCTCTACATCATGTCATCTTACTTAAAGTGTTACTCTGTTCTTTTGAACTTAATACTCTAGATGCATGCTGGATAGCGGTCGATGTGTGGAGTAATAGTAGTAGATGCAGGCAGGAGTCGGTCCACTTGTCGCGGACGTGATGCCTATATACATGATCATACCTAGATATTCTCATAACTATGCTCAATTCTATCAATTGCTCAACAGTAATTTGTTCACCCACCGTAATACTTATGCTCTCGAGAGAAGCCACTAGTGAAACCTATGGCCCCCGGGTCTATTCTCCATCATATTAATCTCCCGTCAACAAACTATTTCTGGCGCCGTTTATTCTGCTTTCTTTACTTTTAATCTTTATCATAAACATACCAAAAATATTATCTTATCATATCTATCAGATCTCACTTTCGTAAGTGACAGTGAAGGGATTGACAACCCCTTTATTGTGTTGGTTGCGAGGTTTTTATTTGTTTGTGTAGGTGCGAGAGACTTGAGCGTGGCCTCCTACTGGATTGATACCTTGGTTCTCAAATTCTGAGGGAAATACTTATGCTACTTTACTGCATCACCCTTTCCTCTTCAAGGGAAAACCAACGCAGTGCTCAAGAGGTAGCAAGAAGGATTTCTGGCGCCGTCGCCGGGGAGATCCATGCCAAGTCAAGTCAAGTCAAGACATACCAAGTACCCATCGCAAACTCATCTCCCTCGCATTACATTATTTGCCATTTGCCTCTCGTTTTCCTCTCCCCAACTTCACCCTTGTCGTTTTATTCGCCTTCTTCCCATATGCCTTTCTGTTTGTGTTTCCACGTGCCTTCTATTTGCTTGCATCTTTGCTTGTTAAAAATCTATTTATATGGATCCACTTAAAGTGTTCTACTTGGATCATCTTCGGTCCTTGTGCGCTCGTGCTGAAACCCCAACTAGCCTAGTTGATGGGAAATCTTTAGATGAGCATGCTCATTTTGTGATTCACTGTTTGTCTGTAAAAGGGAGACTCTTATGGAATCAAATAAACAAATTGATGTGTTATGCTTGGAATCTTTGTGAAATTTACGATTATACTTGTTGCTCTGAAAACATTAAGAAACACCTTCCCTACCAATGTGAGTTTAGTGATAATGGAATCGTATCTTCATATGCTAGGGGTGTTTATAATTATTATGATGTTCAACAAATTGAAGAATTTGTTGCTTTTAAGGGTGCTTATGAAATTGCATCTTTCATTGAAACGTATGGTGCTACTCTTTACAAATCTGAAAATTTTCCAATACCTAAATATTGTTATGATAATTATGCTTCCAATGCCTATGTTAAACCATATATTGAGTACTCCTCCGCAGTCCAAGAAGAAGCTAATATTTCGCAGGAGTCTATGGAGGAAGAAAATAATGATATGCATGAATCTATAGATAATTATGATTCCGATGATTTGATTGAAATATCCCTTGATGAACATGATGCTTGCTATTCTTGTGGCCATGATGCCAATATTTATGAAGATGAATTTGCTATAGTTCCTTATGTTAAACATGAGATCGTTGCTATTGCACCCATACTTGATAGTTCCTTCGATGAAATGCATGATTGCAATGATTTTACTATAAATTCTCTTGATGTCAATTGTGCTAATATGCAAAACCCTAAGCTTGGGGATGCTAGTTTTGCTATGTCTACAACTTGTTGCAATGATCATGATTGGGGTGATTCTTTTTATGATCTTCAAAATTTATTTAAGCCCCATGATGAATATGAGATTGATAATAATGTTTGCAATAATATTGAAAGTGGGTTTGGAAGAGTGTCGACTTTAGATCCCACATATTTGGAGAATGTTCAATCTTATGAATTTTTTGATAAAAGTGGGTCTGGAGAGGTCATGACTTTAGCTAATGATAATCCCACTATTTTGGAAGAGTGTCAACTTCGCATGCATGTGGATCGCGTTGAGAATATTCTATGTGATAGCTATTTTGTTGAATTTGCTTATGATACCACATGTAATTATTATGAGAGAGGAAAATATGGTTGTAGAAGTTTTCATGTTACTAAATTACCTCTCTTCATGTTGACATTGCTATCGTCACTTTCTTCTTCCTTGCATATGCTAGTTTTTGCTTGCCTTGCAAATTTGTTTGCTTATAATATTCCTATGCATAGGAAGTATGTTATACTTAGATGTGTTTGTCATGTGTTTTATGATGCTCTCTTTGCGCTTCAATTCTTGTCTTTCATGTGAGCATCATTAAAATTATCAATGCCTAGCTACGGGCGTTAAACGATAGCGCTTGTTGGGAGGCAACCCAATTTTATTTTTAGTTTTTTTCTTTTTGCTTCTGTTTAGGAATAAATCTTCGATCTGGCCTCTGTTTAGATTTGTTTTTATGTTTTAATTAGTGTTTGTGCCAAGTTAAACCTATAGGATCTTCTTGGATGATAGTTATTTGATCTTGCTGAAAATTGCAGAAACTTTCTGTTCACGAAAATAATTGTTAAAAATCACCAGAACGTGATAAAATATTGATTCCAATTGCTTCTGATCAATAAACAAATTCTCTAGGTCCTCCTATTTTTGTCTGGATTTTTTGAGTTCCAGAAGTGTTCGCTAGTTACAGATTACTACAGACTGTTCTGTTTTTGACAGATTCTGTTTTTCATGTGTTGTTTGCTTATTTTGATGAATCTATGGCTAGTGAAATAGTTTATAAACCATAGAGATGTTGGAATACAGTAGGTTTAACACCAATATAAATAAAGAATGAGTTCATTACAGTACCTTGAAGTGGTGTTTTGTTTTCTTTCGCTAACGGAGCTCAGGAGATTTTCTCTTAAGTTTTGTGTTGTGAAGTTTTCAAGTTTTGGGTAAAAGATTTGATGGATTATGGAACAAGGAGTGGCAAGAGCCTAAGCTTGGGGATGCCCATGGCACCCCAAGATAATCTAAGGACACCAAAAAGCCAAAGCTTGGGGATACCCCGAAAGGCATCCCCTCTTTCGTCTCCTTCCATCGATAACTTTACTTGGAGCTATATTTTTATTCACCACATGATAAGTGTTTTGCTTGGAGCGTCTTGTATGATTTGAGTCTTTTCTTTTTAGTTTACCAAAATCATCTTTGCTGTACACACCTTTTGATAGAAACACACATGATTTGGGATTTATTAGAATACTCTATGCGCTTCACTTATATCTTTTGAGATATATAGTTTTTGCTCTAGTGCTTCACTTATATCTTTTAGAGCATGGTGGTGGATTTGTTTTATAGAAAATATTATTATCTCATGCTTCACTTATATTATTTTGAGAGTCTTAAACATCATGGTAATTTGCTTAAGTAGGAAAATTAATCCTAATATGCTAAGTATTCAAAACTAGTAAAAAACTTTCTTATGAGTGTGCTGAATACTAAGAGAAGTTTGATGATTGATGATTGTTTTGAGATATGGAGGTAGTGATATTAAAGTTGTGCTAGTTGAGTGGTTGTGAAATTGAGAAATACTTGTGTTGAAGTTTGCAAGTCCCGTAGCATGCACGTATGGTAAACGTTATGTAACAAATTTGAAACATGAGGTGTTCTTTGATTGTCTTCCTTATGAATGGCGGTTGGGGATGAGCGATGGTCTTTTCCTACCAATCTATCCCCCTAGGAGCATGCGCGTAGTGCTTGGTTTTTGATGACTTGTAGATTTTTGCAATAAGTATGTGAGTTCTTTATGACTAATGTTGAGTCCATGGATTATACGCACTCTTACCCTTCCATCATTGCTAGCCTCTTCGGTACCGTGCATTGCCCTTTCTCACATTAAGAGTTGGTGCAAACTTCGTCGGTGCATCCAAACCCCGTGATATGATATGCTCTTTCACACATAAACCTCCTTATATCTTCCTCAAAACAGCCACCATACCTACCTATTATGGCATTTCCATAGCCATTCCGAGATATATTGCCATGCAACTTTCCACCGTTCCGTTTATCATGACACGTTCATCATTGTCATATTGCTTTGCATGATCATGTAGTTGACATCGTATTTGTAGCAAAGCCACCGTTCATAATTTTTCATACATGTCACTCTTGATTCATTGCTATCCCGGTATACCGCCGGAGGCATTCATATAGAGTCATACTTTGTTCTAGCATTGTCCCAAAAAAAGAGAAAGGCCAAATACAAAAAAGGAAGGCCCACAAAAATAAAAAATAAAAAGGGACAATGCTACTATCCTTTTTTTCCACACTTGTGCTTCAAAGTAGCACCATGATTTTCATGATAGAGTGTCTCTTGTTTTGTCACTTTCATATACTAGTGGGAATTTTTCATTATAGAACTTGGCTTGTATATTCCAACAATGGGCTTCCTCAAATGCCCTAGGTCTTCATGAGCAAGAAAGTTGGATGCACACCCACTTAGTTTCTTTTGTTGAGCTTTCATGCATTTCTAGCTCTAGTGCATCCGTTGAATGGCAATCCCTACTCCTTGCATTAACATCAATCGATGGGCATCTCCATAGCCCGTTGATTAGCCGCGTTGATGTGAGACTTTCTCCTTTTTTGTCTTCTCCACATAACCCCCATCATTATATTCTATTCCACCCATAGTGCTATATCCATGGCACACGCTCATGTATTGCGCGAAGGTTGAAATTTTTTGAGATTACTAAAGTATGAAACAATTGCTTGGCTTGTCATGGGGGTTGTGCATGATGAGAGCATTCTTGTGTGACGAAAATGGAGCATGACTAAACTATATGATTTTGTAGGGATGAACTTTCTTTGGCCATGTTATTTTGAGAAGATATAATTGCTTAGTTAGTATGCTTGAAGTATTATTGCTTTTATGTCAATATTAAACTTTTATCTTGAATCTTTCGGAACTGAATATTCATACCACAATTAAGAGAATTACATTGAAATTATGCCAAGTAGCATTCCGCATCAAATATTCTGTTTTTATCATTTACCTACTTGAGGACGAGTAGGAATTAAGCTTGGGGATGCTTGATACGTCTCCAACGTATCTATAATTTTTTATTGCTTCATGCTATATTATATTCTGTTTTGGATGTTTAACGGGCTTTATTATACACTTTTATATCATTTTTGGGACTAACCTATTAACCGGAGGCCCAGCCCAAATTGTTGTATTTCACCAATTTCAGTGATTCACAGAAAAAGAATATCAAACGGAGTCCAAACGGAATGAAACCTTCGGGAATGTGCTTTTTGGAACGAACGTGATCCAGAGGAATTGGACCCTACATCAAGAAAGCAACTAGGAGGCCACGAGGTAGGGGGGCGCGCCTACCCCCCCTGGGCGCGCCCTCCACCCTCATGGGGCCCACGTTGCTCCACCGACGTACTTCTTCCTCCTATGTATACCTACGTAACCCCAAACCAACAAAAGCATCCACGAAAACCTAATTCCACCGCCGCAACCTTCTGTACCCGTGAGATCCCATCTTGGGGCCTTTTCCGGCGTCCTGCCGAAGGGGGCATTGATCACGGAGGGCTTCTACATCAACACCATAGCCTCTCCGATGATGTGTGAGTAGTTTACCTCAGACCTTCGGGTCCATAGTTATTAGCTAGATGGCTTCTTCTCTCTCTTTTGATCTCAATACAAAGTTCTCCATGATTCTTGTGGAGATCTATTCGATGTAATCTTCTTTTGCGGTGTGTTTGTTGACACCGATGAATTGTGGGTTTATGATCAAGTTTATCTATGAATAATATTTGAATCTTCTCTGAATTCTTTTATGTATGATTGGTTATCTTTGCAATTCTCTTGGAATTATCAGTTTGGTTTGGCCTACTAGATTGATCTTTCTTGCAATGGGAGAAGTGCTTAGCTTTGGGTTCAATCTTGCGGTGTCCTTTCCCAGTGATAGTAGGGGCAGCAAGGCACGTATTGTATTGTTGCCATCGAGGATAACAAGATGGGGTTTATATCATATTGCATGAGTTTATCCATCTACGTCATGTCATCTTACTTAAAGCGTTACTCTTTTCTTTTGAACTTAATACTCTAGATGCATGCTGGATAGCGGTCGATGTGTGGAGTAATAGTAGTAGATGCAGGCAGGAGTCGGTCTACTTGTCCCGGACGTGATGCCTATATACATTATCATACCTAGATATTCTCATAACTATGCTCAATTCTATCAATTGCTCAACAGTAATTTGTTCACCCACCGTAATACTTATGCTCTCGAGAGAAGCCACTAGTGAAACCTATGGCCCCCGGGTCTATTCTCCATCATATTAATCTCCCGTCAATAAACTATTTCTGGCGCCGTTAATTCTGCTTTCTTTACTTTTAATTTTTATCATAAAAATACCAAAAATATTATCTTATCATATCTATCAGATCTCACTTTCGTAAGTGACCGTGAAGGGATTGACAACCCCTTTATTGCGTTGGTTGCGAGGTTTTTGTTTGTTTGTGTAGGTGCGAGGGACTTGAGCGTGGCCTCCTACTGGATTGATACCTTGGTTCTCAAAAACTGAGGGAAATACTTACGCTACTTTACTTCATCACCCTTTCCTCTTCAAGGGAAAACCAACGCAGTGCTCAAGAGGTAGCAGTGGACTACTCCCTCCTCATCATGGTGGCCGCCGGGATGATGAAGATGGCCACCGGAGATGATTCCCCCCCCCCCCCGACAGGGTGCCGGAACGAGGTTCAGATTGGTTTTCGGTGGATACAGAGGCCTGCGGCGGCGGAACTTCTGATCTAGGTTAACCACCATGGGTTTCGGAATATTTGGGAATTTATAGTGCAAAGAGGGGGTGCGGGAGGCCACCGAGGTGCGCCCAACCCACCTGGGCGCGCCAGGGGGCCCTGGCGTGCCCTGGTGTGTTGTGTCCCCCTCGGGGCACCCCCCTGGTGCTGCTCTGGACCAATGGATGTCTTCTGGCCCATAAAAATTCTCCGTGGAGTTTCGTTGCGTTTGGACTCCGTTTGGTATTGATTTCCTGCGATGTATAAAACAAGCAAAGAAACAGCAACTGGCACTTGGCACTGGGTCAATAGGTTAGTCCCAAAAAATGATATAAAGTTGCTATAAAATGATTGTAAAACATCCAAGAATGATAAAATAACAGCATGAATACTTCATAAATTATAGATACGTTGGAGACGTATCAGCATCCCCAAGCTTAATTCCTACTCGTCCTCGAGTAGGTGAATGATAAAAGAAATAATTTATGAAGTGTGAATGCTAGCAAAGTGCATAAGTTTGATCAATGATAATTTCAATCACTTTTCCTAGCATCATAACAACAATTCTTTCTTATAAAACTTCTCATGTTATAGTAGCAACCAATTCACATGTTAAGGTTCAAACAATAAACTCTCTTGAAATTCAACAACCTATGTTCTTAGTCACCAAGCAATTGCAATTCAACTTATTCAACATAGTTTAAGTAAGAGCTCCACATACTCAACCATCATATAGTCTTATACGATTGCTAACACTCACCGCATACACATGAGCAAAATGTTTCAACCGGATACATAGAAAGATAGGGTCTTATTGTTTTGCCTCCCAACGTATTCACCTCAAGGGTAATGTCAACAATAATAACTCATGCTACCCATATTCAACTGGACATATGTGCCTAGATCTTTCCTCACCACATGATGTTTGCCAAAAGAGAAAAATAGAAAAGAATAGAGAGAATAACTTTGACTCTTTGCATAAAAATAAATACTGAAAAGTAAAAGATAGGCCCTTCGCAGAGGGAAGCAGAGGTTGCCATGCGCTTATTTATTTGTATGCTCAACCCCTTAGTGCAAAAGAACGTCACGTTATTTCCCCTTATGATAGCAACCTTTATCATGCAGTCCGTCGCTTTTATTGCTCTCCCATCACAAGTTCGTACAACGCTCAATTTTCTCTTACACTAAATGATCTAACACTTTTAGAAGCAATTTTTATTGCCTTATTGCACCGATGAAAACTTACTTGAAGGATCTTTCTCAATCCTTAGGTAGGTATGGTGGACTCTTGAAAATAAGATTTGGGCTTAAGGGTTTTTGGATGCACAAGTAGTATCTCTACTTCGTGCGCAATTTTTGGCTAGCAAAGATGGGTGGCAAGCACCACATGTTGAAGGATCTATGACAATATGATTTCTATGTGAATATGAGCAAACATAAATCATTACATTGTCTTCCTTGTCCAACGTCAACAATTTTGGCATATAATATTTTGATGGGGGCTCACAATCACAAAATATTTCCATGGTAGTGTATTTTCATGTGAAAGTTCTCTTCCTTATACTCATTATTCGTGAATTGCTTGTATGACCAATATTGTGATTGTCAAGCCTCAAAAGATTTCACTGTCTAAACCCAATGTGAAGCTACCACTAGGCATGATATGATTTCAACTTCAAGACATTCAATTTATTCAACAATTACTCAGATGATATAAGTGAAACACAAGAGCAATTCCAAAGAAAAGAGCTTCGTTGACGGGGTGTGAATGCCGCTTACTTAGCCTCCTTGGCAACTATTTGAGGACTCTATTTTATTTAAAAACTTTCAGATCTAAGTATTTTATTAAAACAAAAAGTAAAACAAAAACAAAATGACATTCTAAGAATAGCACAACACATGTGAAGAAGCGAAAACTTAGGCTCGACCGATACTAACCGATAATTGTAGAAGGAAAAAGGTGGGATGCCTACCGGGGCATCCCCAAGCTTAGATGCTTGAGACTTCTTGAAATATTATCTTGGGATGCCTCGGTGTCGGAGTAAATGGCCACGGGTAGCCTAACCGACTCCCCCTGGCTCTTTGAAAAATTATCAGGCCGATCGGGCCTTCAAGCATCCAAAACACAGGGCCGCCTTCCCCTGGTCGGCTATCTCACAGGCTGACTACCGGAAGGCGACCCGACCTCAAAAACCTTCCCGAAGATAACCATAAGATGGCCGACTCCCAGAAGCCGGCCATAAGAAGACCGACTCCCAGAAGCCGGCCATAAGAAGACCGACTCCCAGAAGCCGGCCACAAGAAGACCGACTCCCCAGAAGCCGGCCGCAAGAAGACCAACTCCCGGAAGCCGGCCAAGACAGCACCCTCAAGGGCTGCACCCACTGATGAGACGGGGCATGGCCACAGTACAGCGTGCCACCCCCGAATCCCGGAGCACGCATGGCCACAGTGCGCCGTATGGGTCAGCCATCTCCCGTCCGGCGCGGCACTGTTGCCATGTTGACCGTGACGCCACCCACGACAGGCGCCAGTACGGCCCGCGGGCGGCGGGCCCCATGCGCCAGAGAGACGCTCGAAGGCGGCCAGGCCTCCCCTAGTCGGCCTGGGGCGTAGCCGGCTACCTCCCTCCCTCGAAGTATGTGTATGATTAAGGAAGACAAGACGAGGTAAGGCTACAGTGAGAGCCCGTCAGGCGGCGGCACTGTAGCCATGCTTACCTCGACAAAGCCGTCGTCATCAGGGGCGAGGCAACAGTAACCAGCCACCGACAAGACCCCCAGGCGGTGGGGCCGGCCTGTCGGCCAAGAGGCCGGCAGCCGGCGGGACCCACCAGTCGGCGGGCCCCAACGGCCGGCGGAGAAGCCCCGAACCTGACGGCTGGGACCCGCGCCCAGCCGGATTACCATTGTATCCCTGGGAGTAGGCCTATATAAACCCCCCAGGGCACCCATGCAAAGGGTTGATCTCTGAGATAGTTTGACACACCACATAGAGAGAAGAGGAGAGCTAGCCTTGCCTTTCTTCCTCCTCTAGCCAAACAGCTCAAGGAGCATTTGTAGCTACTTGTGTTGATCTAGTGATCATGCGGAGACCCCGCAGAGCAGGATTAGGGGTGTTATCTCCACGGAGCCCCGAACCTGGGTAAGATCCGCCAGCGTGCATGTCTTCACCTTATCCTGTTTCCAGGCACCAGCGATGTCTTACTGGCTCCCACAATGATAAGCCACCCGTTGGCATATGTCGCACCTACCACCCGACATTTGGCGCCCAACATGGGGCCAGGTGCACCGTCGTCCGGAGACCTGTTCTGGACGGGAACCCTTTTCCTCCCCCGCGAGCGTAGCCAGCCCGCCACGCCCGATGGCGCTTGCCCCGACGC
Organism: Triticum aestivum; assembly: GCF_018294505.1. Classification (NCBI taxonomy): domain Eukaryota; kingdom Viridiplantae; phylum Streptophyta; class Magnoliopsida; order Poales; family Poaceae; genus Triticum; species Triticum aestivum. The sequence continues at coordinate 55,342,239 of NC_057808.1, read as the reverse complement.
GCTGCAAGGCGTCGACGACGCCTGCGCGGCGAGCTGCCTCGCCCATCTTCTTGGCGAGGCTCGCATCTCCGACGAGCCTACGTCCGACGCGGGCACAGACTGCCCCGAGAGCCGCCTTGTCAACCTCCTCGACCAGCTTCACGTCTCCAGCGAGCTTGCTGTGGACTTGGAGTCGGTCGGCTCCACCGACCTGACGCTGGTCGACTCCGACACGGCATCGCTTGACACCTTCCCCACCAATGTGGTGATCATCGACGACCCTCTCCCTCGAGCCGACAGTGGCAGCAGCGCTGTCACTGAGGTGCTGGTCATTAGCCACAGCGCCGTCTCAGGCGAGAACGCCCACGACACCCTACAAGCGGCACTACACGACTTGTCCGTCCCCATCCCGGCCGACGCCGACGCTGTGACACTGGAGGCACGCCGCCTCGCCCTCGTCGCGGAAGGCCAGAAGATAGCATCCATGAGACGCCTCACTGACGCTCACCGGCGCGAAGTCGACCGCGCCGCCTTCGGTACGCCGCCTCCTGGCGGACCGAGCCGAGCCAGCTCTGTCAAGAAGCGTGGCGCAGCCATCGCCGGCATGCTGGGAGCAGACCGCCCAGTCTATTCCACGCCACTCGAGAACCTGCGTGCCGCTCAGGCGGCTGTAGACGAGCTGAACGGGCTGGGGGCCGACGAGCTCCCCTACATTACGAGACGCATCCAGCAGCTGATCGACGCGGCCGCAGAGCGGCATGAAGCCGGCGCCCGCGCTGAAAGTCCTCCCCCACGCCGAGAGCATGGCGTGACATCCCGGACGCCGACTGCAAGCGGCGCCCGCGCAAGAAAAGACAAGGAGCCGGCTGCTAGCCGCAGTCGGACTCAGCTCACCATTGAGCGCGACGCAGAAGGCCGCCCCCGAGCTGTGGAACGACAAGGCAATCCGCCTCCTCCCCCGCCTCGTGGGGAGAGATATCCCACCCCGCCGCCTGTCACGCATCTGACTCTTGGCGACCGACTAGTCCACCGCGAAGGAGTCGGCGAGAATGACGCCCGCCACTGGATCGACCGCCTAGCGCGATCCCTGGCGCTAGAAGAAGATGATGATGTCGGCCCGCCTTGCTTTGGCCCCTGCATCCACGACGAGCCCTTCCCCAAAGGGTTCTCACTCCCAAGAGACACGCCAAAATACAACGGCTCCGTGAAGCCGGAAGACTGGTTGATCGACTATTCCACCGCAGTCAGCATAGCAAACGGCAACAGGCGCGTTGCCGTGAAGTATGTCCCGCTCATGCTTCAAGGCACGGCACGCACTTGGCTGGACAGCCTCAAGCCCTACAACATCAACAGCTGGCTAGACTTCACGGAAGTCTTCATCCGCAACTTCACTAGCACGTACAAGCGGCCTCCCAAGGCCCGCCAGCTTTCCTTGTGCGTCCAAGGGCCCAGCGAATCAACTCGCGACTATCTCACGCGTTGGGCCGAGCTCCGCAACTCCTCCGAGGGGGTGCACGAGGTTCAAGCCATAGAGTACTTCACTGCCGGGTGCCGAGAGGGCACCCTCCTCAAGCACGGACTCCTCTGCGACGAGCCGACTACCCTCGACGAGCTGCTGATCATAGCAGACAAGTACGCCACGGCCGACTCTTTGATGAAGACCGAGCTTCGAGTGGACGCCTCTAGAAAGGTGCTCGCTCCGGCTCCCAAGACGTCGGCTGCTGACTCCAACCGACGCCCTTACCAGAACGACAACAAGCGCAAGGCCCCTATGCCACCTTCCACCAGTCGGCAAGTAGCCACCGTCGAAGACGAACAGCCCGAAGAGCGGCCCGCGCCCAAGAAGCAGAAGGGTGGCAGGCCGGCTTGGCAGCTGGCTTTCTCCTACGAGCAAACCCTTGATGTCCCCTGCAAGTTCCACAGCGGCTTGAAGCCATCCAACCACATGACCCGGAAGTGCCATTGGCTCACGCGGATCTCCAAGGGCGAAGGGCTGCTGCCGCCTCCACCTGCTGGCCCGCCGCCTCCAGCTCCTCGGCAGCCGGCTGTTCGACCAGCAGTCGGAGCCATTCAAGATGAGTTCCCAGATGAGCACGCCGCCTACGTCGTCTTCACAAGCCAAATTGAAGACAGGCGCAGTCGGCGCCGACAGCACCAAGAAGTCAATGCGGTCGCCTCCAACAACCCCGAGTTTATGCATTGGTCTGAGAAGCCTATCAGCTGGAGCCGGGCCGATCACCCAGAGGTGATGCCGTCTCCCGGCTCTTATGCATTGGTGTTGGACGCCACCCTCGCGACAGAGAGGCGAGCTGCCCGTTTCTCCCGTGTGTTGATTGACGGTGGAAGCAGCATCAACATACTGTACCGCGACACCATGGAGAAGTTGAACCTCAAGACGAAGCAACTCATGCCAAGCCGGACTGTGTTCCATGGTATCGTACCCGGCCTGTCATGTTCCCCAATCGGCAAGATCAAGATGTACGTTCTCTTCGGACCCGGAGAACCCATAGAGGTTTGCTATCATTGGTGCAAACCTGCACAGCAAATAGGAAGGCGAGCTCGTCAACTTCCTCCGTGAGAATCGGGACATCTTTGCATGGTCCCCAAAGGACATGCCGGGTGTTCCGAAGGATTTCGCCGAGCACAAGCTACACGTCCGAGCGGACGCAAAACCAGTCAAGCAACCTCTCCACCGACTGTCGGAGGAGAAGAGAAGGATCGTAGGAGAAGAGACAGCCCGGCTCCTGGCAGCCGGCTTCATTATGGAAGTGTTTTTTCCTGAATGGCTTGCCAACCCGGTCTTGGTGTTGAAGAAAAACAATAAATGGCGTATGTGTATTGATTACACCAGCCTCAAAAAAGCCTGCCCCAAAGATCTGTTTGCCTTACCACGAATCGATCAAGTGATAGACTCCACAGCCGGATGCGAGCTGTTGAGTTTCTTGGATGCTTACTCAGGCTACCACCAGATCAAGTTGGATCCAGCCGACCGCCTGAAGACCGCCTTCATCACATCATTCGGAGCTTTCTGCTACCTGACTATGACATTCGGCTTGAGAAATGCCGGTGCCACTTTTCAGCGTTGCATGTAGAAATGCCTCCTCAAGCAACTCGACAGAAATGCCCACGTCTATGTAGACGATATTGTGGTGAAGACGGAGAAGCGCGGCACCCTGCTGGAAGACCTCAGAGAAACATTTGCCAACTTGCGCCGGTTTCAGATCAAGCTCAACCCTGAGAAATGTGTGTTCGGAGTACCAGCCGGCCAACTTCTAGGCTTTTTGGTCTCCGAACGCGGCATCGAGTGCAACCCAGTGAAGATCAAGGCCATAGAAAGAATGGAGATTCCTACCAAGCTGCGAGACGTTCAGAAGTTTACCGGGTGCCTGGCCTCCCTAAACCGCTTTATCAGCCAGCTAGGAGAGAAGGCTCTCCCCCTGTACCGACTCATGAAGAAGTCCACCCACTTCGAGTGGAACGACCAAGCAGACCAAGCTTCCACGAGTTGAAGAAGATGCTGACCACACCGCCTGTCTTGGCAGCGCCGACTGAGAAAGAGCCCATGCTCCTTTACATTGCCGCGACTAGCCGAGTGGTCAGTACAGTTATCGTAGTCCAACGCCCAGAAGAAGGCCGGGCTCAGTTAGTCCAGAAGCCAGTATATTATTTGAGCGAAGTACTATCCACCTCGAAGAAAAACTACCCGCACTACCAGAAGATGTGCTATGGAGTGTACTTTGCCGCCAAGAAGCTGAAGCCCTACTTTCAAGAGCATCCCATCACGGTCGTATGCACTGCCCCGCTTGCCGAGATCATAGGCAGCCGGGATGCATCCGGCTGGGTGGCTAAGTGGGCCATTGCACTGACTACTTACACAATCTTCTACCAGCCCCGCACCGCCATCAAGTCCCAAGCATTGGCCGACTTCCTTGTCGACTGGGCCGAGACCCAGCACCTACCGCCGGCTCCCAACTCCACTCATTGGCGGATGCACTTCGATGGATCCAAGATGCACACCGGCTTGGGAGCTGGCATCGTCCTCACCTCTCCCAAGGGCGACAAACTCAGATACACACTGCAAATTCATTTTGCCACCGCCAACAATGTGGCCGAGTATGAGGTGCTCATACACGGGCTCCGGCTAGCCAAAGAGCTCAGCATACGCCGGATCCTGTGCTATGGCGACTCGGATCAGGTAGTCCAGCAGTCATCCGGTGACTGGGACACCAAGGACGCAAACATGGCGAGCTATCGACTCCTCGTCCAGCAAATCAGCGGATACTTTGAAGGATGCGAGTTCCTCCACGTGCCACGGGCCGACAACGAGCAAGCAGATGCCCTGGCACGGATCGGCTCCACCCGACAAGCTATACCAACCGGCGTCTCTCTCCAACGCCTCCTCAAACCGTCTATCAAGCCGTCTCCAGAATCAGACTCCATCTTCGTACCGCCTGCCCCTGATGCAGTCGGATCCGACTTGGAGAACCCAGCAGGCGGCTCAGGGACTTCGACAGGCGGCCCGGGGACTGCCGTAGTCGCACCCGGCTCGGGGACTTCAGAACCCGGCCCGAGGACTGCAGCTGTCGGCTCGGGGACTGCAACGACACAACAGGCGGTGGCCGACTCCAACTCTTCACCACCCAACCCACCCACCCGGGTCACAGTAGCCGTATTGACAATAGAAGAAGTCACAGCTCCATCATGGGCCCAACCCATCCTCAACTTCCTAGTAAACAGAGAGCTGCCGACTGATGAGATCTGGGCAAGACAAGTTCAACGCCGAGCCAGAGCATACACAATAATAAACAGAGAACTTGTTAAGCATAGCGTCACTAGAGTCTTCCAGCGGCGCGTCGAGCCAGAGAAGGGCATAGCAATCCTCAAGGATATCCACCAAGGCGAACGCGGCCACCACACGGCCTCAAGATCACTTGTCGCCAAAGCTTTCCGCCATGGTTTCTTCTGGCCGACTGCTTTGGAAGACGCCAAGGAATTAGTCAAATGCTGCAAAGGGTGCCAAGTCTTCAGCTCCAAGCAACACCAGCCGGCTTCTGCACTCAAGACCATCCCCCTCACCTGGCCCTTTGCCGTCTGGGGGCTGGACATGGTGGGCCCATTCAAGACGGCACGCGGCGGCATGACACATCTGCTTGTCGCCGTGGACAAATTCACCAAGTGGATTGAAGCGAAGCCAATCAAAAAGCTGAACGGGCCGACTGCCGTGACATTCATCGCAGATATCACCACCCGGTATGGTATACCACACAGCATCATCATCGACAATGGCACGGATTTTGCCAAGGGAGCACTGGCACGTTTCTGCGCAGCACATGGCATCCGATTGGACTTAGCATCCGTTGCCCACCCGCAGTCAAACGGCCAAGTCGAGCGAGCAAACGGCCTCATCCTCTCTGGCATCAAGCCCCGACTGGTCGTACCACTGGAGCGTTCGGCCGGCTGCTGGCTCGAGGAGCTGCCGGCTGTCCTCTGGAGTCTGCGTACTACCCCGAACAAGTCAACCGGCTTCATTCCTTTCTTCCTTGTATATGGTGCCGAGGCTGTCATCCCAACTGACATCGAGTTCGACTCGCCTCGGGTCACCATGTACACAGAGGCGGAGGCCAAGGAAGCGCGAGAAGACGGTGTCGACCTGCTAGAAGAGGGCCGGCTATTAGCACTCAGCCGGTCCGCCATCTACCAGCAGGGTTTGCGCCCTTACTACAACCGGAAGGTCAAGCCAAGATCCTTCCAAGAAGGCGATCTTGTGCTGCGGCTGATCCAGCGCACAGCCGGCCAGCACAAGCTCTCGGCCCCTTGGGAAGGCCCATTCGTCATCAGCAAGGCCCTAGGCAACGACTCCTACTACCTGATCGACGCACAGAAGCCGAAGGCACGCAAGGGAGATGATTCCGGCAAGGAGTCCGAACGACCATGGAACACCAATCTCCTGAGAAGATTTTACACTTAAAAGCAGTATGTACCACGCTACCTTTTGTATTAACTATAAGACAACGGGACCCCCGAGGCGCACTCGGGGACTACCCTCTTTTATCTATGAATGACGAGTGTCGTACGTATGAATGTACTATTACATTTGATTTTCTGTCCGGCACCGAGTTCGACCAGTCGGCCCGGGGACTTGCCGCCTTGAGTTATATTAAAGTTCTACCTGCAGTCAGACAAGTAGTGTGCCGGCACCTGAGCCCTCTCTTATTGAAAGTTGCAGCTCGAAGAACCGACTGTCCGACTGGCAACAGCCAAAGGCAGGAAAGGATGCCCACACGAAAAATGGCTAAGGACTAACGAACCTATATAACACAAGCCGGCCTCCCACCACGCCTACCGGCTGACAGAACAGCCGGCTGGCCGGCTTCCCATTCACTTTGCTACAATCGAAGAAAGCTAGAGTACTCGCCCTCCCAATCGGCCAAGCACTTCTCCAGCCACAGACTGCAAAGCAGCTGTCCGGCTGGGAAGGCGGCGACCAAGGGAGGGCGGCAAAGGAAACAGCCAAAGGATGAAAAGCAAGAACAATGGGAAGCCAAACACATGCATGCTTATATTTACACAAAAGGCCTTCAACAGGCCGGCAGTCAACATAATTTGAATTCACTCCCAGTGGGTGGAACAGCGCAAACTTAACAAAATATTGTTCGAAGAGCAATAAACAGGAAAGCAAAGGCGGCGGATCAGGCTAAGGGCGCAACATGCGAGCCGGGCTGGTCGGTGGAGACGTGTCACGTCCCTAGCCTTGCTATGCACTTGGACTAGCTTAGTTACTGCATCATGTCTAAATTTCATTTAAAGTTGAATTGGGGATTGTTAAACCCTAGCACCAAATGAATTCAACTAGGTTCAAAATAAAAATATTTTCAATGAACCCAAAATGCCCTTCAAAAATGTTCATTATTTATGGAAAAAGGTTAAAACCTTTACCAGAGGTGCTGCACATTTTTCCATGACATATTTGGGCTCTGAATTAAATCATATATTATTTGCATTTGGGCATTTAAATGCTATTAAATATTTTAAATGCTCAAATAATCATAAACTAAAATGTTTACTGTTGGATATATTCTAAACAGTAGCCATGATTAGTTTCATGATTTTTTGGAAATGCCCTGGCATTTTTAATAAAGCCCAGAACACAATTACAGAATTAGAAAACAGAATGAAAAGAAAAGGACAGAAACCTACCCGCACCTACCTGGCCTGCTCTTGTAGCAGCCCAACTGGGCGAAGCCGGCCCAGCCCACTGGCCTCCCCCCTGTCGTCTTCCTCGCGACAGAAGGACGCCGGGCGTGTGGCCACCGTGCGCCGGCACGCGCCCGTGCCACCTCCACCTTGCCTGCGTGCCCCCTCGGCGGCCTGGACGACCCTAGAGTCGCCACGCAGCCCCCGACCGCCCTCTCACTCTCCCCGTGCCCCTCCCCTCCTCTGTTCTCTCTCTCGCACGGTTCGAGCGCCACCGTCGCCGCCGACAAGCACCACTGCGGCCACTGCCTCCCCCTCGCCCCCTGGACATGCCCAGGAGCTCCACCTCCATTCTCCGCGCCTCTCCGTCAACTCGCGCGACGCCGAACCCTCTGCATCACCCTCTGCACCGCCATCTTCGCCGCCTCTGCCCCGAGATCGCCGCTGACCTCCTGTCGTTGTCAGCCCCTCCCCGAGCTCCCCGAGGCCACCGTCGCAACCGCCGTGAGCTCCTCTCTCTTTAACCCCTAGACACGCTGTCCAAGTCGCTCTCTAACCCCGCCTGCCACCACGGCCGAGAGCTCGGCTCCGCCGGCCAAATCGCCGCCATGGCCACGTCCACCCGAGCTCAAAACGGAGCTCATCATCTCGCTCAGTGTATCACCAGCTGCCCGTAGCACCCATCCATGCCTCTTTCATGCAGCATAACACCGACTCGAGCACACCTGCACGCCAGCCGCCGCCGCGAGCTTGATTCCGGCGAGCCCGGTCGACCGCAGCCCCTCCCGCTTGCTTAGCTGGATGCGACTGAGCGCCAGCTACGCGTAGTTGATCGCCGCCGCTGTTTTGGTCGCCGGAGGGCGTTTCCCGAGCCCCTCCGCCGCGTCTGTCACCGCCGGCGTCAAGCCGCCGGCGCGTTTGACCTTTTGACCAGGGGTTTGACTTCCCCTAGGTCACTGACAAGTGGGCCAGGCCCTATCTAACCCTAGGTTAGTTTCTTTAATTAGTGACTAATTAAAAGTGTTAATTAGTTATGACACTGACGTGAGGGACCCACAGGCCAGGTTTGACCTGGAGGGGTCAGTTGACCTGCTGACGTCACACTAACGTCAGGCTGACGCAGTAAAGCATTTCCTGGATTTAAGTTTATTCAGAAAATTCCAGAAAATCCTATAAACTTCTAAAAATCATAGAAAATAATCTATAGCTCAGAATGAAACAAATTATATATGAAAAATTATCAGAAAAATGCAATCTATCCATCTGTATCATTTTCATGCATGTCAAACTAAGTTATACCTGCTGTTTAGGTGAAAACATGATAATGACGTTATAAATGCTAAATGTGGAGTTTGCATATGAACCCTTAGTTCATATGGACTTCATTTAAATTGTTGCTAGATACATTAGTGTAAATCATAACATTCTTGACATATCATGACCATGCATCATATTGTCGCATTGCATTGATTGTGTCCTTCTCTGTTTGCCGGTAACCGTCCCCTCTCAGTAGCCGATGCTCCGATGACGTGATCGATGACACCGATGAAGAACTATAATATCTTCAGAAGTGCCAGGCAAGCAAAACCCCCTTGTTCATTCCGATACAATCCCACTCTCTCGCTCCTGCTCTCTTCTACTGCATTAGGACAACATCGATTCAACTGTTACATGCTGCGGTAGTTGAACCCCTTTCCTCTGCATGACCTGTCATTGCCACAGTAAATAGATGAAACCCACTAGCATGAGTAGGAGTTGTTTGAGCCCTGATGTGCCTACTCATTCATGCTTGTTTGTCATGCCTGCTACTGCTTAGAGTTGAGTCGGGTCTGATTCGTCGGGGGTGAATTGGAATGGTGATGAACATGTCCTACTGTGTGTGAGCTAAGTGTGTGAACACGATTTGGTAAAGGTAGCGGTGAGAGGCCATGTAGGAGTACATGGTGGGTTGTCTCATTGAAGCCGTCCTCAGGAACTGAGTTCTGTGTTTGTGATCCATGATACAGTTACTACCACGCATTGGGCCCGAAACCAATGGACCCTCTCGGCTTCTTAATCACCCTTGTCCTCTGTCCAGGAGTTGCAAGTAGTTTCTGGTGTTTGTAGTATGCTGGAGGTCGTGGGCAGCGCTGACCGGAGGGGTGGGCTGTGATGCGGTAGGCACGTGGCACGGTGTACCGGGCGCCCGTTTGGTGTCTCGGGAACCCTGCACACATCGTTCGGGGCCGTATGTGGAAACCTCGGCCGGACTCCCTGCGGATGGAACCTGAATAGGCGATAAACCTGGACTAGAGACTTGAGTGTTTAGGTAGGCTGTGGCCGACACCCTCGCTGGGCTTCCGCTTGAAGGTTGCCGAGTACATGTCGTGTAAACGGCGGTAAGTGGTGAGAGCGTGTGTGTCGAAGTACACCCCTGCAGGGTTAACATCATCTATTCGAATAGCCGTGTCCGCGGTAAAGGACTTCTGGGTTGCCTATAACAGTTCATAGACAAGTGAAAGTGGATACTCTAAAATGCGCAAGATAAGCGTGAGTGCTATGGATGGCGTTCTCGTAGGGAGACGGGAGTGGATCCATAGTGGTGTATTGATATGGTGAATATGTGGACTCGTGTGCGCCACCTCAAAAGAGTTACTTGCAGTCGTAGTTAGGATAGCCACTGAGTCAAAGCTGGCTTGCTGCAGTTAAACTCCACCACCCCCTTTGTTGATACCGATGCATATGTAGTTAGTTCTGATGTAAGTCTTGCTGGGTACATTTGGACTCATGTTTGCCTATTTTATGTTTTTCAGAGAGACGTCAGTCTCGCTAGTAGTTCCGTGTGAACTTCGACGTTTAGCTTGATACCTCAGCTACGATCTTGTGCCCTCGGCAGGATCTGGTAGATAGTCAGGCTTCTCAGCCTTTTTCATTTGTAGATGTCTGTACTCAGACATGTTAAGCTTCCGCATGTGTTTGACTTGTATGCTCTGAATGTTGGGTCATGAGACCCATGTTTGTAATATCTGGCTCTTCGGAGCCTAATGAATAAATACTCTGAGTCGTAGAGTCTTGTTGTGATGCCATGTTGTATTTGCACATATCGAGCATATTGTGTGTATGATTGAAATGCTTGGTATGTGTGGGATCCGACAACCTAGTTGTTTATCCTTGGTAGCCTCTCTTATGGGGAAATGTAGTCTTGTGCTTCCATGAGCCATAGTAGTCCGCTACAGCCCGGTTCACCGGAGTCCTGCTAGCCCAGCACTACTGCTCCGGAACACTTGACTGGCCGGCATGTGATTCACTTCGTTCCTGTGTCTGTCCCTTCGGGGAAATGTCACGCGGTGACATCCGGAGTCCTGCCTAGCCTGCTACAGCCCGGGTTCCCGGAGTCCTGTTAGCCCAGTGCTACAGCCCGGATTCGCACGCTGCTGACCGACATGCTCGATGTTGATTCATGTATGCCTGTCCCCGTAAGTTAGTGCCACTTTGGGATCACAACTAGTCATGTCGGCCCGGGTTCTCTGTCATATGGATGCTAGCGACACTATCATATACGTGAGCCAAAAGACGCAAACGGTCCCGGGCCATGGTAAGGCGACACCCGTGGGAATACCGTGCGTGAGGCCGCAAAGTGATATGAGGTGTTACCGGCTAGATCGATGTGACTTGGAATCGGGGTCCTGACATCTTTGGTATCAGAGCCTGACTGCCTGTAGGATTACCAAGCCAAACTGGTCGAAGTTGAGTCTAGAAATGCTTTAGTTATATAAGGGAATTGATTGTGGAAGGGAACGTAAGGCTCTTTTTACTCCTTTACCTTATGCCCTCTAATCTGAGTCATTCTCTTCTCATCCTACGGGGATTAAGAACTAGGCTTCTCATCTTTCTATCAGGATCACGTGTTACTAATCCGTAGACTCGTAGGATTGTTGGTCTGAAGCCTCAGTACAGTTTCTACTACTTCCATGTGTTGACAGTTGATCTCGGAACCTTGATATTGTGATTCTGAATGGTTATGCCACCATTTTTGCAGGATGTCTCAAATCTTTTTGAGCATTTACAGCCGTTATGTTGTCCGAGTCATCCCAGGGTTCTAAACAATCTGATGCATTTGCAAAATCCTTTCCCTCTGTTTTTGCGTCCCTTTGGGCCAGATTAAGCACACTACCAGTGCGTTGAGGCACTCTATTGCCTCGGTATATATGTTGGAGCTATTATTATGACCCTAGGTGTTTTAGGGAGTCACCTAGTAATCTAGCCATGTTTTGTGTTCCCGGTGTGATGATTCTGGCCACCATTCTCGAAAGCATCTCGTGATGCCATTTGGTAGTAGGTATCCTACTCTTGGGTCCTTGACCCAAGATTCACTCTACTTACCTCGTGTTGATAGTGTTTCTCGTACCTTTAGGATATTAGTAACCTGTGCGATAGTCCTCGAGGTCCGTGGTATCTCATTCTTCCAATACCATGAACCATTATGGCAGAAGTTCTTTTAACCAAAAGATCACAACCAGAGTGCTCTTGACGAGTTCTCCATTCACATTGTGAATCTGCCAGTCCTTCTCCTTCTGCATGGGTTATCCGGAAGAAATACGTTGAACTTGTTCGGCATACTAATCCATGCATCCACAACTCAGATAATCATATGTTCTTTTGGGTTGTCCCTCTTTAGCTGTATTCCAACCTTCATCTATCAATTGATAGTCAAGGGTATGGGTGCGATCGTGTTCATCGATGCCTATTATTCTTGTGGTCTGTCAAGCCATTCTATTTCGGAATGACTAGGAGAAACAAACTCCAGTACCTCATCCATTTCGAGGTTTGGGTCAAAGTAGTTGTATTCCGCAGATCAAATTGCCAATCCAGCCTTTGATCTGTTCTACCTTGGAATGTCACCCTCTTTCATATCAAGAATGACGTGAGAATTGCACAATCTCTCATGAATTCATGACGTAGTGATACTTCTCGCCATCATTATTCATCTCTCGGTCTCCGTGTTGGTTGTAATCGGAATGCTGACAAGTGAACTGTGATGTGTGAAATCAATACTCCTAGCAACCGTGTTGCTTGGTAGTTTATGGACATTAATATCATTCTTAGCGTGTTGGTTATTGAATCATCATCCTAAGATTGATCGTGCTACCTAGTCCTTATTTTTGGTGCACTCTTCAATCAATGAGTTAGGATTTTTGTCAAACCCTTGCCCAGTTGATCATATCGTCTTGCCTGAAAAGCAAGATTGTTCTCGAGCTTAGTAACATATCGGTGGTTCGTGATTTTCTGAATATCTTCTCGGAAGTATCACCAGGTTGTCACCTGACCGCTATGTTGAGTTCGTGATCATGTTGGTATTCTTGTAAACCACCCTTTCTCCAAGAATCTGTGTTGGATACCCCTGAGCTAGTTGGTTAAGCCAAACAACAACTTGGAGAGTTGGAAGATAAAAGCTTGCCTGGCTTAGTTCATTTTAAGGGATATCTTTTTGTGAGTGTGTTGAAGAAAGATGATATCTTCATTGATTGATCCTCGTGATCAATTGTTGGATCTATTGCCTTGTCAATACTTTGATTTGAGTGTGGACTATCGTCAAATCAAATCAGAACCAACGATGTTCGTAATGTTGTCTTACTCATGGTTGATTCCTCGAGCATACACCATTATATCTTTTGGGTCTGACCAATGCTATTCCCGTGTTTGCCTAATTTTGGAATTCCATCTATATGGAAGCCTGGATGGATTGTTGCTGAGCCCATTGACAACAATTTCATCTTGTCCATGATTTTGTTGAGCATTAAGCTAGTGTTGGAAACTTTTATAAGCATTATTTTCATGTCCCGTCCATGAAGCATGTGTTCGGATGAAAGAAGTGACTCTCTCTAATTCACGTGCACTTGGTGTAAGTTGCCGCCGTGAATTCCAGAAAGTCAATGTTGTTTCCTCTGGAATCATCCCAAGTCAATCATGCACGTGCAAAGTATCCTGTGGTATGATAGACTGATCATCTTCATTCCATATGCATCCCTAGCACACCAAGCCACTGATTGATTTGTTCAAGATAAAGGAGTCTGTTCTAAGGTGAATTCTTTGGACTTCCACGCGTGGAGACTTCGATGTCATTAATGATGGTTCCCCACCTGAACTCGGTAGCGTTTTGTTGTAAGACTACTATGTGGTCATGCTTCTCTTGGACAGTGTGTTCACAGGTTTGTAGCAGAACCAGCTCGTGTTTTGGAGCTTGCTACCAAAGATCATCCCCTGAGAATCTCGCAACGTCATCTCGTCGATTTGTGTTGCAAACCTTCATTTTTCTTCCTAGACTCGATGAGTCTGGAATATCCTGCCACCAACCAGATCTGAATCTCGGGCAGATGCGATGGTTGGAACGTTTCCCAAGAGCTATGATATTGGTCTCTCGATAACCGGTAAAGTGGATGTCGTGGCCAACACACCCAGCCGGAAGACCTATTATGGTAGTATCTTGATTGAGTAAGTTGGCCACCTCCCCATAAGGATTTTGTAGGATTTACTCCAGAAGTTTTTCTTTATGGATCCTTTGTATTCCGAAGTCCGACCACTACTTGATGGCTATGTTGATGCTTTAAGCATGACCGTAGTAACCAGTACATCAAGGAGAACATTAGAAGCGGAGTGCTAAATGTCTCTCGGTCGATCATCCAGATTTCGTTCCCTTGGCCTCGCTAAGGTGAAGTTTGAGAAAGGGTTGTCTTTCTATGCATCTGCATTGTCCATCACTATTCGTCAAGGTAGTAAGAGGTGTTGCCAGGATCCTCGATACGGATGTTGGTAGAACCTTGATGAATATGGAAATGCTCAAGTTCTTGAGAGCACGTGCAAGCAAAATCATCCATGGTGTTGTCTTCAACAAGGTAGTCCACATCATTCCTTCTAGTATGAGTATGCCATTCCTTCGAATTCGTTCACATGATCGTTTGTGATTGCCTTAGGCTGGTATGAAGAGTTTCAATGATCTCTGAATCAAAAGTAATTCTTTTTGCCACTTAAGGGAATATTTATACGAGCCACCTTCCCTAAGGTGCCCCGTTATGGAATCATGGCAATTATCTCCTCGCTATTTTGAAACCATGCACCATCCTACCTAAGCGTGGGATTGTTGCCCACCAAATCAAATCTCATCGTTTGTTCTTCCATCCCTCTCGATGTGTTTTGTGTCTCAACTCGAGATGTTTCAACATCTCATTCCGCGAGTTGATCTTGTATAGCTCGATCTTCGAGAAGATAAATCCTGTAGAGTTTCCCTCTCTTCCGTCATCATAGTTGGATGAAGCTCTCGAAAGAAAAGATGTCAAGATCAAGATGATGCAATGAATCAACATCTTCGAGAAGAACAATTGGATCGTGAAGATTATGTTACTTTGCGTTCCCCTTTCATCTTACCCTACGCTTGAATCTCGGGACGAGATTTTTGTTTAGTGGGGGTGAGTTGTCACGTCCCTAGCCTTGCTATGCACTTGGACTAGCTTGGTTGCTGCATCATGTCTAAATTTCATTTAAAGTTGAATTGGGGATTGTTAAACCCTAGCACCAAATGAATTCAACTAGGTTCAAATAAAATATTTCAATGAACCCAAAATGCCCTTCAAAAATGTTCATTATTTATGGAAAAAGGTTAAAACCTTTACCAGAGGTGCTGCACATTTTTCCATGACATATTTGGGCTCTGAATTAAATCATATAGTATTTGCATTTGGGCATTTAAATGCTGTTAAATATTTTAAATGCTCAAATAATCATAAACTAAAATGTTTACTGTTGGATATATTCAAAACAGTAGCCATGATTAGTTTCATGATTTTTGGAAATGCCCTGGCATTTTTAATAAAGCCCAGAACACAATTACAGAATTAGAAAACAGAAATAAAAGAAAAGGACAGAAACCTACCCGCACCTACCTGGCCTGCTCCTGTAGCAGCCCAACTGGGCGAAGCCGGCCCAGCCCACTGGCCTCCCCCCTGTCATCTTCCTCGCGACAGAAGGACGCCGGGCGTGTGGCCACCGTGCGCCGGCACGCGCCCGTGCCACCTCCACCTTGCCTGCGTGCCCCCTCGGCGGCCTGGACGACCCTAGAGTCGCCACGCAGCCACTGACCGCCCTCTCACTCTCCCCGTGCCCCTCCCCTCCTCTGTTCTCTCTCTCTCACGGTTCGAGCGCCACCGTCGCCGCCGACAAGCACCACCGCGGCCACTGCCTCCCCCTCGCCCCCTGGACATGCCCAGGAGCTCCACCTCCATTCTCCGCGCCTCTCCGTCAACTCGCGCGACGCCGAACCCTCTGCATCACCCTCTGCACCGCCATCTTCGCCGCCTCTGCCCCGAGATCGCCGCTGACCTCCCGTCGTCGTCAGCCCCTTCCCGAGCTCCCCGAGGCCACCGTCGCAACCGCCGTGAGCTCCTCTCTCTTTAACCCCTAGACACGCTGTCCAAGTCGCTCTCTAACCCCGCCTGCCACCACGGCCGAGAGCTCGGCTCCGCCGGCCAAATCGCCGCCAGGGCCACGTCCACCCGAGCTCAAAACGGAGCTCGTCATCTCGCTCAGTGCATCACCAGCTGCCCGTAGCACCCATCCATGCCTCTTTCATGCAGCATAACGCCGACTCGAGCACACCCGCACACCGGCTGCCGCCGCGAGCTAGATTCCGGGGAGCCCGGTCGACCGCAGCCCCTCCCGCTTGCTTAGCTGGATGCGGCTGAGCGCCAGCTATGCGTAGTTGATTGCCGCTGCTGTTTTGGTCGCCGGAGGGCGTTTCCCGAGCCCCTCCGCCGCGGCTGTCGCCGCCGACATCAAGCCACCGGCGCGTTTGACCTTTTGACCAGGGGTTTGACTTCCCCTAGGTCACTGACAAGTGGGCCAGGCCCTATCTAACCCTAGGTTAGTTTCTTTAATTAGTGACTAATTAAAAGTGTTAATTAGTTATGACACTGACGTGAGGGACCCACAGGCCAGGTTTGACCTGGAGGGGTCAGTTGACCTGCTGACGTCACACTAACATCAGGCTGACGCAGTAAAGCATTTCCTGGATTTAAGTTTATTCAGAAAATTCCAGAAAATCCTATAAACTTCTAAAAATCATAGAAAATAATCTATAGCTCAGAATGAAACAAATTATATATGAAAAATTATCAGAAAAATGCAATCTATCCATCTGTATCATTTTCATGCATGCCAAACTAAGTTATACCTGCTGTTTAGGTGAAAACATGATAATGACGTTATAAATGCTAAATGTGGAGTTTGCATATGAACCCTTAGTTCATATGGACTTCATTTAAATTGTTGCTAGATACATTAGTGTAAATCATAACATTCTTGACATATCATGACCATGCATCATATTGTCGCATTGCATTGATTGTGTCCTTCTCTGTTTGCCGGTAACCGTCCCCTCTCAGTAGCCGATGCTCCGATGACGTGATCGATGACACCGATGAAGAACTATAATATCTTCAGAAGTGCCAGGCAAGCAAAACCCCCTTGTTCATTCTGATACAATCCCATTCTCTCGCTCCTGCTCTCTTCTACTGCATTAGGACAACATCGATTCAACTGTTACATGCTGCGGTAGTTGAACCCCTTTCCTCTGCATGACCTGTCATTGCCACAGTAAATAGATGAAACCCACTAGCATGAGTAGGAGTTGTTTGAGCCCTGATGTGCCTACTCATTCATGCTTGTTTGTCATGCCTGCTACTGCTTAGAGTTGAGTCGGGTCTGATTCGTCGGGGATGAATTGGAATGGTGATGAACATGTCCTACTGTGTGTGAGCTAAGTGTGTGAACACGATTTGGTAAAGGTAGCGGTGAGAGGCCATGTAGGAGTACATGGTGGGTTGTCTCATTGAAGCCGTCCTTAGGAACTGAGTTATGTGTTTGTGATCCATGATACAGTTACTACCACGCATTGGGCCCGAAACCAATGGACCCTCTCGGCTTCTTAATCACCCTTGTCCTCTGTCCAGGAGTTGCAAGTAGTTTCTGGTGTTTGTAGTATGATGGAGGTCGGGGGCAGCGCTGACCGGAGGGATGGGCTGTGATGCGGTAGGCACGTGGCACGGTGTACCGGGCGCCCGTTTGGTGTCTCGGGAACCCTGCACACATCGTTCGGGGCCGTATGTGGAAACCTCGGCCGGACTCCCTGCGGATGGAACCTGAATAGGCGATAAACCTGGACTAGAGACTTGAGTGTTTAGGTAGGCTGTGGCCGACACCCTCGCTGGGCTTCCGCTTGAAGGTTGCCGAGTACATGTCGTGTAAACGGCGGTAAGTGGTGAGAGCGTGTGTGTCGAAGTACACCCCTGCAGGGTTAACATCATCTATTCGAATAGCCGTGTCCGCGGTAAAGGACTTCTGGGTTGCCTATAACAGTTCATAGACAAGTGAAAGTGGATACTCTAAAATGCGCAAGATAAGCGTGAGTGCTATGGATGGCGTTCTCGTAGGGAGACGGGAGCGGATCCATAGTGGTGTATTGATATGGTGAATATGTGGATTCGTGTGTGCCACCTCAAAAGAGTTGCTTGCAGTCGTAGTTCAGGATAGCCACTGAGTCAAAGCTGGCTTGCTGCAGTTAAACTCCACTACCCCCTTTGTTGATACCGATGCATATGTAGTTAGTTCTGATGTAAGTCTTGCTGGGTACATTTGTACTCACGTTTGCCTATTTTATGTTTTGCAGAGAGACGTCAGTCTCGCTAGTAGTTCCGTGTGGACTTCGACGTTTAGCTTGATACCTCAGCTACGATCTTGTGCCCTCGGCAGGATCTGATAGATAGTCAGGCTTCGCAGCCTTTTTCTTTTGTAGATGTCTGTACTCAGACATGTTAAGCTTCCGCATGTGTTTGACTTGTATGCTCTGAATGTTGGGTCATGAGACCCATGTTTGTAATATCTGGCTCTTCGGAGCCTAATGAATAAATACTCTGAGTCGTAGAGTCTTGTTGTGATGCCATGTTGTATTTGCACATATCGAGCATATTGTGTGTATGATTGAAATGCTTGGTATGTGTGGGATCCGACAACCTAGTTGTTTATCCTTGGTAGCCTCTCTTATGGGGAAATGTAGTCTTGTGCTTCCATGAGCCATAGTAGTCCACTACAGCCCGGTTCACCGGAGTCCTGCTAGCCCAGCACTACTGCTCCGGAACACTTGACTGGCCGGCATGTGATTCACTTCGTTCCTGTGTCTGTTCCTTCGGGGAAATGTCACGCGGTGACATCCGGAGTCCTGCCTAGCCTGCCATAGCCCGGGTTCCCGGAGTCCTGTTAGCCCAGAGCTACAGCCCGGATTCGCACACTGCTGACCGACATGCTCGATGTTGATTCATGTATGCCTGTCCCCGTAAGTTAGTGCCACTTTGGGTTCACGACTAGTCATGTCGGCCCGGGTTCTCTGTCATATGGATGCTAGCGACACTATCATATACGTGAGCCAAAAGACGCAAACGGTCCCGGGCCATGGTAAGGCAACACCCGTGGGAATACCGTGCGTGAGGCCGCAAAGTGATATGAGGTGTTACCGGCTAGATCGATGTGACTTGGAATCGGGGTCCTGACAAGACGGCAGTACCGGCGGGAGGAGTGGCCGGCTCGCGAGTCTCGGCTTGATCATAACCGGCCGCAGGCGATGCGCTCGCACGCGCCTCGTTGCTGGAGGCACGATCAAGTTGAGGCTAGCCGGCTGCTCCACTGTCTGGCATGGCGTCTTCACCATCCTCTCCCTCATCCTCTTTGCCCTCGTCGCTGGAATCGATCTCCTCCGCCGAGTCCTCACCATCCGCCGGGTTCAGCCCGAACCACTCCTCCGGCTGAGCAATGCCATTATCATCCACCTCAGGAGCAAAGGCGCTGGTGTCGGTGTAGTCGGCGACTGCCGAGGCGCGCTGGATGATATCCGGCCGCACCGCCTCCAACTGCTCGTCGGCCTCCTGCCGCCAGGTGGCCAGCTGGTCCAAGCTCAACTCGGGATACCAGGCTTTGACGAACTCCAGCGCCCGCCTGGCGCCTGACCGAGCTGCAGAAGCCTTCCCGGCCTTGAAGCGGCCAACCACTACCTCCAGCCAGTCGGCAGTCCGACTGGGGGTACGGGGAATCGCCTCGCCGGGCCAGAGGGCGGCCAGCACTTGCGCCCCAACGCGCTGAAGACGGCGGAGCATGCGGTGAGCCGGCTGGAGGCGGGCTTGGATCGCCAGAAGCTGCTCCTCAAGCGACCGACGAGCATTCGGCGCGATCTCCACACCGGCTTGCCTTCGTGCCTCGCGGTGGGCCTCGATGACCTGGTTGGCAGCACTAGAGTAACCAGGGAAGTACTCTGCACAAGAAAAAAAGGAAGAGAAAAAACACAAAGTCAGAGAATGGACCAAATGGCAAGCGGCAAGCAAGAAACGAAGAAGAAGGCGGCCTATCGTCAACCAAGTCTTCGATCTGGCCATAGCCGCTGATCAGTGACTGCCTTGCCTCAGCCCAGCTCGCCGCCTCGGGCCCGTACTCGGCCTGGAGGGTGGCCTCGCTATCCTGCACCGCCTTCAGGGCCGCCTTGTGGCTCCCCTCCTGGTCGGCCAGCCTCTTGACCAAGCGGTCACGCTCCTGAACCAAGGCGTCGAACTCGGCTTCCTTGGCGCGAGGGCGGTCTGGGTCCCACCCAACTGCTCCCTCAGGTTGGCATTGGCCTCTGCAGATATGGCAAAGAAGAAAAAAGCAATAAGAAAGAAGTCGCCAAGAAAGATCCGACCCGACTGCTCAGCAGTCGGCCCGAATCTCGGGGACTACACCCAGTGGGTGTGCTAACGCGCCCCCACGTGAGATAAAAGATGAAGCACATACTCCGGCTCTCAGTTAGATCAGCGGTCTTTTGGGTCAACTCCCGAGCCTGGGAGTTGAAGGCAGCCGCGCGGAGGTCATGGTAGTCCTGCAAGTCGGACAGAGAAGCGAACAAGAGCAATATAACCAATCAAAGTCTACTAAGAAATTCCAAGCCGCCTGCTCAGCAGCCGACTCGGAACTCGGGGACTACACCCAGTGGGTGCGCCGACGCGCCCCACGGAAGAAACCAAGATCAAGAAATAGAAAAGCGAGAAGACTCACCCGAATGGCCGCCCGTGTCGCGAGGAACTCTTCATTGTACTGCCTCAGCACGGCGGCCTGGGACTGAAGCCGGTTCCGGACTTCTTGCGCCGCCATGTTCACCACGGCCGTCCCACCACCCGGCGTCCACCCCGAGCTGGCGCTGGCTGTCTCCAGATCCTGGGTCGACGAGCTAGAGCCTGCGGCCTTCTGCGGGTCCGGCGCCGAAGTCGCCTTCCCAGCGCGCTGGCGTGATGGCGACCGGACCACCAGGTCCGTCCTCGCAGTCGGCTCACCTCCAACCGGCCACACGGGCGGCGTGTCAAGCTGGCTTCCTCGGTCCGCCCCAGTCGGCGATGGCGGTGCCGCCTCCCTCTCCCGGACGACGACGTCGTCCTCCTCCCTCTCCCCGGCAGGTCGCCACCGGCTTCCTCCGGTGGGGGCTCCGGGATCTCGGGCGCCACGGCGCGCAGGGGGTGACAAGCAAGGCCGCCGCCACTACCGCCGCGGCTGCAGCCTCTGCCTGAGCCTTGGCCGCCGCATCGTCTTGTGCCTTCGCCGACTCCTCTGCCATCTCCTGCGCCGCCTTGGCTGCGGCCGCCCTCAGCTTCTCCGCCTCCCGCTCCTCCCGCGCCTCCCGTGCGTTCCGCTCCATTGCCGCTTGAATCTCGGCACGGGGTTCCACGCAGCGGGTGCTTGCGGATCCTCCCGCCGATCCAACCACGGAGGCGGCAGCGATCCGCTCAAGAGAGAGCGGAGCTCTGTTTGATAAGTCAAGACAAGGATTCAGAAATCGACAAGAAAAGAAGAAGGAATATGCAAGAGAATCGACACTTACGCCGAAACCTTTTGCGGCTGCTTCACCACCTTGCAGAAGCGGGCCGCCTTCGCGGCCGCCTCATCCCGCCTGGTTGCCGCCGCCCTGCTCTTGGGCTTCTTCGGCCGACTGCCGAACAAGCCCGACGCGGCCCGGCGCTTCTGCGCGCCGCCTCGAGCAGGCGGCCCGGCGGATGAACCCGCACCATGGTCGGGCACCGGCTGGCGGCGCGGGACGATTTCTGCCTCGTCATCATCCGGCCAGTCGTTGAAGCTGGCTCCAAGCCCGGAGCTGCCAGCTTCGCCGCCTCCTGCCTCGGTGTTATCGTCCATAGCGGCCACCCCCAAGTCGGGGTCCTCCAAGTCATTCTCCGCCCGGTCGGGGAGAAATTGGCGATCCGCCCCCGCTGACCCAGCCGTAGGTCGAAGGAGAGGGCTCTGCCAAGACAAGCCGACTGGTCAGAGTCGGCCAAGAAAAACTTGGTCACAAAACTAAAGAAGAGAAGATAAAGAAAGCAAACCATAGGCGGGGGATCGGCACGGGAGTACGGCTCCTTGCCAAACTGCCACTCTTTGGAGAGCTTGCAGTTCGCGAGATAGTTCACCATGTGAGCCACCTCGTCATGAGGCATCTCCTTGGTGCACATCCATCTCAGATCAAGTTGGCCGCTCATTTAACAGATCAAATGAGGGCGGCCTTGAAGCGGGAGCACCCGGCGCACCACGAAGGCGGCCAGCAGGTCGGACCCAGTCAGGCCCTCCGACTGGATCATTACCCGGAGTCGGGCGACGGCGGCGGCTCCAGCCGGCGACAGGGTCCTGGCCTGATAGGACCACTGGGGCTGCCTCCCAGCCGGCGGGCCGGCTACGTAAGCCGGCAAATTGACGTAGTCGCCTTGTGGGGCGACGTTCCTCACGTAGAAGTACGATTTCTGCCAGAGCTTCACCGACTGGATCACCGTGATGGCAGGGAAGGGGTTGTCGGCTGCCGGCCTCCACACCGCGATGAAGGCGCCGCTCTGTGCCAGCACGCCCTGCATGCGGGTGCCGAGCTTGGATTGGAAGAATTCCCCCCAGAGCTCGAGGGTGGGAAGGACGCCGAGGAAGCCCTCGCACAGAGTGATGAAGGCGGACAGCAGCACCACCGTGTTTGGAGTGAGGTGGTGCGGCTGGAGCTGGTAGAGTTCGAGGAAGGAGCGGAAGAAGGTACTCGCGGGCAGGCCGAGGCCGCGCAGGAAGTGCGAGCGGAAGATTACCCGCTCGCCTTCCTCCGGCGCCGGCGAGATCTCCTTCTTCGGCGCAAGACGGACCCGCACCTGGTCCTTGCCGGGCAGCCGCCGCGTCTTGTGGAGGAAGTCGATGTGGTCCGCGTGGACGTTGGAGCCGTCCCAGTCTCCGCGGTGCTGCATGACGGCAGGAAGCTGACGAGAAAGGGCGCGGTGACGGCGAAACCACGGCCCCGCGGCGGCAAAGTTGCGGGGTAGTGCGAAGACTAGAGGGACGGCGCGGCGGCGAAGGGCTGCTGCGGCGGAGAAGGAAAGGAAGAAAATGGCGAAGCGAGGGTGAGCGTGCGAGCGCCTGCCGCTCCCCCTACTTATAGCCTCGTGCGGCGAAGCCGAGGAGGCGAGGCGTGGGGGGAACGTGGGATTAACTGCGCCCACTTCCCCACATCCCACGATTATTGCGCCCTAACGAAGTGCAGAAACTGCCGTCGAAAGGCGAGCGGCCTGCTTTGGGCCACAGAAAATCCGCGCCTGGGCCTAGGCGTGTGAGTGGTGGGCCCCGGCCTGCGGCGGCGTCCCGTCGCGCGCGTGGGCTGGCAGGCTTTTTTCAGCCGGAGGGTGCCACGTGGCGTGCGAGCGGCGAGCGGCCGGCCCGCAACCCGGCGTGCGCACCAGCCGACTCCCGCCTTCAGACTTCAAAATCTAGCAAAAACGGCGCACCCAACCGAAGCCGGCTCCTAGCTGCTGTCTCTTCAAGATAGGAAGCTGACCGTGCTTCTCGTCCTCTTCTCAGCCTCAAAACCCAACCAGCTTCGGGGACTACTGTCGGAGTAAATGGCCACGGGTAGCCTAACCGACTCCCTTGGCTCTTTGAAAAATTATCAGGCCGATCGGGCCTTCAAGCATCCAAAACACAGGGCCGCCTTCCCCTGGTCGGCTATCTCACAGGCCGACTACCGGAAGGCGACCCGACCTCAAAAACCTTCCCGAAGATAACCGTAAGATGGCCGACTCCCAGAAGCCGGCCATAAGAAGACCGACTCCCCGAAGCCAGCCATAAGAAGACCGACCCCCAGAAGCTGGCCACAAGAAGACCGACTCCCGGAAGCCGCCCGAGACTGCACCCTCAAGGGTTGCACCCACATAACGGTGATGAGACGGGGCGTGGCCACAGTACAGCCTGCCACCCCCGAATCCCGGAGCACGCATGGCCACAGTGCTCCGTACGGGTCAGCCATCGCCCGTCCGGCGCGGCACTGTTGCCATGTTGACCGTGACGCCACCCATAACAGGCGCCAGTACGGCCCGCGGGCGGCAGGCCCCTTCAGCCAGAGAGACGCTCGAAGGCGGCCAGGCCTCCCCTAGTCGTCCTGGGGCGTAGCCGGCTCCCAATAGCCGGCTACCTCCCTCCCTCGGAGTATGTGTATCATTAAGGAAGACAAGATGAGGTAAGGCTACAGTGAGAGCCCGCCAGCGGCGGCACTGTAGCCATGCTTACCTCGACCAAGCCCTCGTCATCAGGGGCGAGGCAACAGTAACCAGCCACCGACAAGACCCCCAGGCGGTGGGGCCCGCCTGTCGGCCAAGAGGACGGCAGTCGGCGGGCCCCAACGGCGAGCGGAGAAGCCGGCGAACACATACACTGACGGCTGGGACCCGCGCCCAGCCGGATTACCATTGTATCCCTGGGGGGTAGGCCTATATAAACCCCCTAGGGCACCCATGCAAAGAGTAGATCTCTAAGATAGTTTGACACACCACATAGAGAGAAGAGGAGAGCTAGCCTTGCCTTTCTTCCTCCTCTAGCCAAACAGCTCAAGGAGCATTTGTAGCTACTTGTGTTGATCTAGTGATCATGCGGAGACCCCGCAGAGCAGGATTAGGGGTGTTATCTCCACGGAGATCCCCGAACCTGGGTAAGATCCGCCGGCGTGCATGTCTTCGCCTTATCCCGTTTCCAGGCACCGGCGATGTCTTACTGGCTCCCACAATGATAAGTCACCCGTTGGCATATGCCGCACCTACCACCCGACACTTGGGCATCCCCAATCTTAAACTTTTGTGTCTCCTTAATTCCTCTCATATCACGGTTTTCCTAAATCTCAAAAGCTTCATCCACACAAAAACTCAAAAAGAACTCGTGAGATAAGTTAGCATAAAACAATGCAAAAGCATTATCATTATCTACTGTAGCAAATCACTAAAATTATTATTCAACATTGCATACTAAATGCCTTTGCATATTTAATACTCCTATCCTCAAATAGAATCATTAAACAAGCAAACATATGCAAACAATGCAAACATAACAGCAATTTGCCAAAACAGTAAAGTCTGTAAAGAATGCAAGAGTATCAATACTTATTAAACTCCAAACATTATGAAATTCTACCACACTGTAGAAAATTTATCAGATCTTATTATGCAAAAAGTTTCAACATTTTATCACCTTCTGATTTTCCTCGGAAATTTTTGCAACATCGATAAACTTTCTGTTTTCAAACAGCAACATGTATACTTGCAAGATAAGCATGGCAAAGGCTATCAATGCCACTTTTATTGAAATAAAAGATGCAAAATATTATTATAAATAACAGAAAGCAAATTCTTAACAAAATAAGTTGATGCTCCAAGCAAAACACATATCATGCGACGAATGAAAACATTGCTCCAAGCGAGGTTACCGATAATGTTGGAGACGAAAGAGGGGATGCCTTCCGGGGCATCCCCAACTTAGTCGCTTGGATATTCCTTGAATATTATCTTGGGGTGCCTTGTGCATCCCCAAGATTAGGGTCTTGTCACTCCTTATTCTCCTCATATCGATACCTCACCCAAAACATGAAAACTTCAATCACACAAAACTTAACAGAACTTCGTGAGATAGGTTAGTATGATAAAGAGCAAACCATTCCACTTTGGTACTGCCAAAGACAAGATTCATAATTGGTCTCACACAATGCCTACTGTACCTCATCATTTCCACAATTTATATTGAGCAATATAAGCATATAAACTAGAAAACAAGCGAACTATGCATTGTAAACAGAATCTGTCAAAAACAGAACAGTCTGTAGTAATCTCGATAACTACCATACTTCTGCTACTCCAAAAATTATGAAACAGTTAGGACCACGTGAGCAATTTGTATATTAAACTTCTTAAAAAATAATCAACTCAAAATCACTCTTCTCTTAAATATGAGACTTATTTTCGTGAGCGCAAAAGTTTCTGTTTTTCAACAGGGTCAAATCAATTATCACCCAACATGATCCCAAAGGCTTTACTTGGCACTTTATTGAAACAAAAGCAATAAAACATGATCAATACAGTAGCATAATCATGCGAACATGCAAAAACAGTAGGTAAAAGTGTTGGGTTGTCTCCCAACAAGCGCTTTTCTTTAATGCCTTTTAGCTAGGCATGATGATTTCAATGATGCTCGCATAAAAGATAAGAATTGAAACATAAAGAGAGCATCATGAAGCATATTACTAGCACATTTAGGTCTAACCCACTTCCTATGCATAGGGATTTTGTGAGCAAACAACTTATGGGAGCAAGAATCAACTAGCATAGGAAGGCAAAACAAGTGCAAATTCAAAACAATCAACACATAGAGAAGAAACTTGATATTATTGAGATATGTAAGGGCATAAGTTCCTTTATCATAATAATTTTCAGAGGCATCATGAATGGATTCAACAATATAACTATCACATACAGCAGTCTTTTCATTATGCACAAGCATAGAAGATTTATCACTCTTTATGGCATACATGTCATCATAATAATCAACATAGATAGCAACATTATTGTCATAGTCAATTGAAACCTCTTCCAAAATAGTGGATGTATCACTAAATAAAGTCATGACCTCTCCAAAGCCACTTTCATCAATATGGTAATAAGATTCAACACCCTCCAAAATAGCGGGATCACTACTACCTAGAGTTGACACTCTTCCAAACCCACTTTCACCAATGTAATCATCATAAATAGGAGGCATGCTATCATCATAATAAATTTCCTTATCGAAAGTAGAAGGAATCAAAGGATCATATTCATTAAGAAAAGCATCCCCAAGCTTAGGAAAAGCATTATTTCTAGCAAATAAATCTTCAAACATATCATAGTCATCAAACATAGCATCCCCAAGCTTGTGGTTTTGCATATCATCACAATCATTCTTATCAATAGCATGAATGGCACCAATAGTATAGCAAACATTATTATCATATTCTTCCAAGCAAGTGCTAAAAAGATTTTCAAGATCATAAGGGATATCGTTGTCTTCCCAATCATAATCATTACAAAAAGTAGTAAGTATTACAAAATCATACTCAATATCATCATCCTCCATCAACATATTTGATTCACTTTCATGAGGCACGATGCTGATGGGAGCAACATTATTTGGCAGAGATACCTTTTTTACCTCTATTCTTTCTTATTTTCTTCTTCTTCACCACACCATGTGTGGGTTTAATTAATTTTTTCAAGCTTCTTGTGGGAGAGATTGATTGGATAGGAAGCTCCTCCTCGTTACCTGATTCATCATAATAAACACTAGGAGGGTATTGGGAAATATTTTCCCTTTCATTAGTACTCTCCTCATATTCTATTTGTTTTCTTGCCTCTCTGGCAATATAAGGATTCTCAATGTAATTTAACGCACAAAACATATAAATTTATTCTAGATCTAAATCAAGAAACCTCTCGGGATTTGCAAAACCCCTAGTTATACGCTTCATTTCTTCATACCCCAAAAGAAGACTAAGCTCTTTATGATGCTCAAGGGTAATCAAGTTATCGCAATTTTTGGACACGATTTGATCATGAAATTATTTGCATTGGAGATTTAAATGACCAAGTTCATTGCAAAGTTCACAAGGATGGCGGAAAAAAATACATCTTTCAGCACAATCATCTAGCCTCTCTTGCAACTTTTTCCTTTCTAAATATTTATGCTTCTTACAAAATATATCTTCCCTTTTTGGTGTGCAAAGGCACTCCCAATTAACTCCACAAAAAGTGACATGCTTATAAGAAACATTTTTCTCATGACTTGTGCAATCATCATTAGCATTTTGGATATTCAATGAATTCACACTAACAACATCGCAATCATGCTCATCATTCAAATATTTTGTGCCAAGCATTTTATTGACTTCTTCTTCTAACAATTGAGCACAATTTTCCGAACCATCACTTTCAAGAAATATATTATAAAGATGATCAATAATAGGATGCAACCTAAATTCCATTTTTTTAGTTTTCTTTTTATAAACAAAACTAGTGATAAAACAAGAAACCAGAAGATTCAATTGCAAGATCTAAAGATATACCTTCAAGCACTCACCTCCCCGGCAACGGCGCCAGAAAAGAGCTTGATGTCTACTACACAACTTTATTCTTGTAGACACGTGTTGGGCCTCCAAGCGCAGAGTTTAGTAGGACAGTAGCAATTTTCCCTCAAGTGGATGACATAAGGTTTATCAATCCGTGAGAGGTGTAGGACAAATATGGTCTCTCTCAAATGACCCTGCAACCAAATACAAGAAATCTCTTGTGTCCCCAACACACCCAATACAATGGAAAATTGTATAGGTGTACTAGTTCGGCGAAGAGATGGTGACAAAAGTGTAATATGGATGGTAGAAATATATTTTTATAATCTGAATAAATAAAAACAGCAAGGTAGCAAATAGTAAAGTGGCACAAAAACGGTATTGTAATGCTTGAAAATGAGGCCTAGGGTCCGTACTTTCACTAGTGCAACCTCTCAACTGTGCTAATATAATTGGATCATATAACCATCCCCCAAAGTGCGATGAAGAATCACTCCAAAGTTCCTATCTAGCGGAGAACATAAGAATAAATTGTTTCTAGGGTATGAAACCACCTCAAAGCTATTCTTTCCGTTCGATCTATTCAAGAGTTCGTACTAAAATAACACAAAGCTATTCTTTCCGTTCGATCCATCCTAGAGTTCGTACTAAAATAACACCAAAGCAAATTCATATTCATAGTACTCAATCCAACACAAAGAACTTCAAAGAGTGCCCCAAGATTTCTACCGGAGAAACAAAGACAATAACGTGCATCAACCCCTATGCATAGATTACCCCAATGTCACCTCAGGAATCCGCGAGTTGAGTGCCAAAACATATATCAAGTGAATCAATACGATACCCCATTGTCACCATGACTATTCAATTGCAAAACATATATTAAGTGTTCTCAAATCCATAAAAGTATTCAATCCGATAACAACGAAATCTTAAAGGTAAAAGCTCAATAAATCACAAGATAAAGAGGGGAAAACACCATATGATCCGACTATATTAACAAAGCCTGCGATACATCAAGATCGTGACATGTCAAGAACACGAGAGAGAGAGAGAGAGAGAGAGAGGGAGAGAGAGAGAGAGATTAAACACATAGCTACTGGTACAAACCCTCAGCCCCGAGGGTGGACTACCTCCTCATCGTTGTGGCCGCCGGGATGATGAAGATGGCCACCGGAGATGATTCCCCCCCTGCAGGGTGCCGGAATGGGGTCTAGATTGGTTTTCGGTGGCTACAGAGCCCTGCAGCAGTGGAACTTCTGATCTAGGTTAACCCCCATGGGTTTCGGAATATTTGGGAATTTATAGGGCAAAGAGGGGGTGCGGGAGGCCACCGAGGTGGGCACAACCCACCAGGGCGCGCCAGGGGGAATATTTGGGAATTTATAGTGCAAAGAGGGGGTGCGGGAGGCCACCGAGGTGGGCACAACTCACCTGGGCGCGCCAGGGCGCCCTGGCGCGCCCTCGTGGGTTGTGCCCCCCCTCGGGGCAACCCCCCCAGGTGTTGCTCTGGCCCAATGGATGTCTTCTGGCCCATAAAAATTCTCCGTGGAGTTTCGTTGCGTTTGGACTCCGTTTGGTATTGATTTCCTGCGATGTAAAACAAGCAAAAACAGCAACTGGCACTGGGCACTGGGTCAATAGGTTATTCCCAAAAAATGATATAAAGTTGATATAGAATGATTGTAAAGCATCCAAGAATTATAAAATAACAGCATGAATACTTCATAAATTATAGATACATTGGAGACGTATCACTTAACGCCAATATTCTTACTAAAGCATAATTACTCATCCACATGACTCACATATCACATCATCATATCTCAAAACTATAAATAAGAATCAAGTTTATTTTGTCCCATGATTTTCAGGAAAGTTTTTATTATATCCTTCTTGGATATCTATCACTTTAGAACTAATTTTCATATGTCACTACAAGAATCAGCTATTTTGCCGTCTGCCACGGCGGACGGCAAAGGCATGAACGGCGGACGGCAAAGGCCTTTGCCGTCAGCCGCGGACGGCAAAAGGCTCCGGCAAAGTAGGCTACGGTAAAGAGCTACTTTGCCATCTGCTTCCTGGCGGCTGACGGCAAAGGGCCTTTGCCGTCTCCAGCGGACGGCAAAGAGAGCAGACGGCAATAATTGCGCTGTCAGTCCGTTAAGTGGCTAACGGCAGGCCTTTGCCGTCCGCCGCTGATGGCAAACTTTCTAGTGTCTTTGCCGTCTGCCACTGTAGGCAAACTTTCTAGTGTCTTTGCCGTCTGCCACTGTAGGCAAACTGACCAAATTGGTCAGCTCCCAGGAAGCACAGTTGGCTGCCACGTGGCTTCTTTGCCGTCTGCGGCTGACGGCAAAGAGCCCGTTGCCGTCGGTGGCAGACAGCAAAGAGCCTGCATATTGGCTCTTTTTCTGTTTTTTATTAAATCCAATAATTTTCACAACAAATATATATGACATATATAGATATATTTCACAGGCCTATTTAACAGCAAACATATCACATATATCCAGCACATAAGTTCCATCCATTCATACATAAGCAAGTTCCATCCATTCATACATAAGCAAGTTCCATCCATACATATTACATAAGCAAGTTCCATCCATCCATTCATACATAAGCAAGTTCCATCCATACATAAACAAGCACTCCATAGCTAAGGTGACTAGAATAAGAAGACTAGAACAAGAAGAGTAGAACAAGCACTCCATCCAGCACATAATGAAATCTGCAAAATGGCAAAATAAGAAAGTTAGAAATAGGTGACTAGAATAAGAAGACTAGAACAAGAAGAGTAGAACAAGAAGAAAACTAGAACAAGAAGTATATGTCATTTATGAGCTAACTTACGTGAAATGGATCGTATATGAGCTAACTAAGTTGAAATGGGTCGTTTATGAGCTAGCTAAGGTGAAATGGATCATTTATGAGCTAACTTAGTTGAAATGGGTCGTTTATGAGCTAACTAAGGTCAAATGGATCGTTTTTGAGGTAACTAAGGTGAAATGGATCGTTTTTTAGCTAACTTAGGTGAAATGGATCATTTATGAGCTAACTTAGTTGAAATGGATCGTTTTTTAGCTAACTTAGGTGAAATGGATCATTTATGAGCTAATTTAGTTGAAATGGATCTTTTTGAGCTAACTTAGGTGAAATGGATCATTTAAGAGCTAATTTAGGTGAAATGGATCGTTTTTGAGCTAACTTGGTGAAATGGATCGTTTATGAGCTAAATTAGTTGAAATGGATCGTTTATGAGATAACATAGGTAAGATGGGTCATTTTGGAGCTAACCTAGGTGAAATGGGTCATTTTAAAGCTACCGTAGGTAAAATGGATCATTTAGGAGCTAATCTAGGTAAAATGGGTCATTTTTAGCTAACTTGGATGAACTGGATCATTTATAAGCTAACCAAGGTAAAATGGGTCATTTTAGAGCTAACTTAGGTAAAATGTATCGTTTATGAGCTAACTAAGCTAATTATGCAATTTTTGACATAAGTAAGCTAAGTACAGATCGTTTTAGAGCTAACTTAGGTAAAATGGATGGTTTTGGAGGTCAGTAAGCTTATTAAGTCATTTTGGAGGAGAAGAAGCTAAGTCTAGGTCATTATGGTAAGCATTGGAGGAAATAAAGCTAAGTCTAGGTCTTTATGCATGTGTTAAGCAAAACACTAGATAAACTTACCATGATCCAGGAGGTGTAGGAGCGGGCTGGCTCGTGTCGGTAGCTGGAGAAGGATTGTGCGATGCTTGTCTGGAGTTACGCTGCACCAAAGATCATTTCCAATGTCTTGTTAGCATGATGACACTCAAATGTTAAGACTAGCAAGTAATGTCCATTCAAATTAAACTCACCATGGTCCCAGGAGCAATCACTAGCATCGGCGGAGCGGTCTGACCGGCCTTCTCGCACACAGACTGCACATTTGGTTTTGACGACTCAGTCATACTAGTTAGTAATGAGACAAACACTACATGAATGTTTTGGCTAATCTGCAGAAGAAACTTACCACAAGGAGCTCGTACATGGCCCTTGCCTGCATGTCATTCCGTGCCCTCTCCTCCTCCAACATCTTTGTCGTCCTCTCCTCCAACTCCCGCTGCCTCTCCGCCGCCTCCGCCAGAAGTTTCTCCGTTCTATCTCTCTCACTCTGTATAGCAGCCTGCAACACCACTCACATGACCATTTGTAATCATTGATGGAAGCGCACACAATGTAATGGAGAAAGATAGCTGAGTACGTATCACTAACCTTGATGGCGAGTTGCACTGGCCGTTCACGAGGCCTTATCTCAGGAGCGGAGCTCGACTGGCGCGCCTTGATCTCCGGGAGAGTGCTAGGACAATGGATAAGTCCATCTCCAATGGCTATGGAGCCATGGGACCTCCCGCCACCAGATATCATCACCAGCTCTGGATCAATGGGACCCTGGCTCGGGTTAAAGTCCTCCCCTTTCCTCGCCTTCCCCTCATCTCAATATCTCACGAGCTTGTTGTGGGAGGAGATGTTGGTGAAGTTGTTTGCATCATCGAGGTCAGACTGAGAGAATGCCTTGACTTTCTTGAAAGAGGCAGTGTGGGCCATGGCATACAGGTCGTACACCTCTGGCACCTTATCCACCTTATTATGGCGTGACTGAAGGAGAGAAACAATGTAAATTAGTAATTAAAGGGCTCAAGCTAGCATGATGAATGAATTGCATGAATCATGAAGCAAACCACATACCCAGTTCCGCCCGAACTGATATAAGTTGGAGCTGCCTTGATGGTGTGGCACACCTTCCATTTGGGCACGTTTGTCCTTGGCCTCGTTGTGGAGGGCTAGCCATTCTTTTGAGCACCACTCATTGACCAACACCTCCCAACAATCCATCCGATCCGCACACCATCTCGGAGGCGCCTAAGTTAGCAAATAGAAACTTGAGCGCTACGGCTAAGAATTACTAAATGAAGGAACTTAAGTAGAAGGCCTTAAGAATTACCTTCATGTACTGCTCCTTACTCAGGAACTTATCGCGGCACGCCGGCTTGGTCTTCTTGATACCACGCAAGGCGTAGTAGTCTCGAACAGCCTGCACCCGAGCCTCGTGCCGTAAGTTCTGTAGTAGGCGCTTGCAGACGTTATCGATAACATGTGCCGCGTCCTCCTCGTATCCCTCCTCACACCTGTAGAATGTCTGCAATCAAATGAGACAATATTGATTAGTACAATTAACAACTAGCTAGTTGAAGATTTTTAAATGTGTAAAGGAGAAATTACCCAGAACTTTCTGATCACCATGTCTGCCCTCGTGTCGCACAAGACACCATCGATAATCTCATCCGGCAGGGCCGGGGCAGCCAAGTAGTGCTCCCAGCTCAATCCAAGCTCTGGAAGCCGACCCTCACCAGGCAACGTGACAAACCCCGGGAAGTTTTGCCGGCAAAGAACTCCAAGGACGGAGTTGGGCCGGCGGACACTATGATGGTGGTCCCAACCCCTGCAGCATGACAAGGCCAACGCATTAGTTATTTGAAGAAACGTGAATGCAGAAGGTACAAAAATATTAAAGGCACTTACCTCTCCCCATCAGGGAAAATCAACCACCTCTGCTCGCGGGTCGCCGGCACGGACGGGAGCCGTGTAGCACCACGCTGGTAGACGGTGCCCCCCTCCTCCTCAATATCAGTCGGCTCCCCGCCATCATCAGCATGGCCACTCGGCTCCTCGGGCTGATCCGGCCAGGTACCCCATCCAGACGTGTGCTCCTCCGGGGTCTCGTGGGCCGAACTTGTTGGGAATCGTAGCATAATTTTAAAAAAATTCCTACGCTCACCAAGATGCATCTATGGAGTGTACTAGCAACGAGGGGAAAGGAGTGCATCTACATACCCTTGTAGATCGCGAGCGGAAGCGTTCCAATGAACGTGGATGACGGAGTCGTACTCACCATGATCCAAATCACCGATGACCGAGTGCCGAACGGACGGCACCTCCACGTTCAACACACGTATGGTGCAGCGACGTCTCCTCCTTCTTGATCCAGCAAGGGGGAAGGAGAGGTTGATGGAGATCCAGCAGCACAACGGCGTGGTGGTGGATGTAGCGGGTCTCCGACAGGGCTTCGCCGAGCTTCTGCGAGAGAGAGAGGTGTTGCAGGGGAGGAGGGAGGCGCCCAAGGCTGTAGGTTGCTGCCCTCCCTCCCCCCCTTTATATAGGCCCCCTGGAAGGGGCGCCGGCCCTAGAGATGGGATCTCAAGGGGGGGCGGCGGCCAAAGGGGGGAAGGGGTTGCCTTGCCCCCCAAGGCAAGGGGGAAGCCCCCCACCCTAGGGTTCCCAACCCTAGGCGCATGGGGGGGAGGCCCAAAGGGGGCGCCCCAGCCCACTAAGGGCTGGTTCCCTTCCACTTTCAGCCCAAGGGGCCCTCCGGGATAGGTGGCCCCACCCGGTGGACCCCCGGGACCCTTCCGGTGGTCCCGGTACAATACCGGTAACCCCCGAAACTTTCCCGGTGGCCGAAACTTGACTTCCTATATATAATTCTTCACCTCCGGACCATTCCGGAACCTCTCGTGACGTCTGGGATCTCATCCGGGACTCCGAACAACTTTCGGGTTTCCGCATACACATATCTCTACAACCCTAGCGTCACCGAACCTTAAGTATGTAGACCCTACGGGTTCGGGAGACATGCAAACATGATCGAGACGCCTCTCCGGTCAATAACCAACAGCGAGATCTGGATACCCATGTTGGCTCCCACATGTTCCACGATGATCTCATCGGATGAACCACGGTGTCGAGGATTCAATCAATCCCGTATGCAATTCCCTTTGTCAATCGGTATGTTACTTGCCCGAGATTCGATCGTCGGTATCCCAATACCTTGTTCAATCTCGTTACCGGCAAGTCTCTTTACTCGTACCGCAATGCATGATCCCGTGACTAACGCCTTAGTCACATTGAGCTCATTATGATGATGCATTACCGAGTGGGCCCAGAGATACCTCTCCGTCACACGGAGTGACAAATCCCAGTCTCGATCCGTGTCAACCCAATAGACACTTTCGGAGATACCCGTAGTGCACCTTTATAGTCACCCAGTTACGTTGTGACGTTTGGCACACCCAAAGCACTCCTACGGTATCCGGGAGTTGCACGATCTCATGGTCTAAGGAAAAGATACTTGACATTGGAAAAGCTCTAGCAAACGAAACTACACGATCTTTTATGCTATGCTTAGGATTGGGTCTTGTCCATCACATCATTCTCCTAATGATGTGATCCCGTTATCAATGACATCCAATGTCCATAGTCAGGAAACCATGACTATCTGTTGATCAATGAGCTAGTCAACTAGAGGCTTACTAGGGACATGTTGTGGTCTATGCATTCACACATGTATTATGATTTCTGGACAATACAATTATAGCATGAATAATATACGATTATCATGAACAAAGAAATATAATAATAACCATTTATTATTGCCTCTAGGGCATATTTCCAACAGAACTCTCGTGGGCCGAAGGCCAGTCGACCCGAGGCTCGTGGGCCCAAGACCCGTGGACCGGAGGCTCGTGGACCGGAGTCCGTGTAGCCTCCTCCTCGCACGAGTCCACCCTAGCAGTCACGTGCTCGGGTGAAACAGCTGGGGGTGGCGGCGAGGAAGGCGCCGTAGCAGTCACCCTACCTCCTCTCCCGCGACCACGTGCCCCACCTCCTCTCTTCCTACCTCGTCCCATGCTGGGCACCGCGGTCGACGAAGAAGGGCCCGGCAGTGTCGCCATAGTGTCCAGCAACGCTCGGCGGAGAGGTGCGTGTGGAATGGAAGACCTCACACCACGCGCCGACGAAGAAGGGGCCTTGGCGCGCTCCCGACCAGCGCCCACCATCTTTCAACACCTGCCATGACAAACAGTAAACGAAATTAGTACAACATAAAAAAAAGACCGACATGAATAATAATATGTGTATCACTTAAGTGTATCATCATCAAGTACAACATAAAAAAATTTAATACTTGACACTACTAATAATCTCGATCAGTATCATCAATAAATGCATAATCATCATCATCACTATAATCAATGACGGGCTCATAGGGTTCAGTGGCATCAACATGTGGAAGGCCACCTTGACGTAATCGGTCAAGCAATGACAGGTCATCCGCAGCAGTAACCTCTTCTTATTCCGGCTCTTCTTGTTCCTCCTCTGGGGTGATGTCGGATTCACTGTCGCTGTCTACTTCAATGTTTTGGGGTGAAGTATAGCGGTTCTTGAAACACTTTTTGGAAAGACGTGTCTCTTGGAAGAATTCTCCTTCATATGTGTCTGGGTTAATGTGAGGTTCATAATCCTCTTCCTTTGGGGGAGATAGTCTAGCACGTGGCGGCACTTCATAAACGACATCCCAACCTTGAAAAGACGTTGAAGTCTTCGACCATGAAAAGACGTTGAAGTCTTGGTACGATTGACATATACCGAAGAAAACTAACGGGGATTTTGGTCTGTGTCTTCTCACCCATACCGTTGTCTACCACAACATACCTGCAAGACTTGCAAATGGGACAATAGTTCAAGTCCGCATAGTCAAACCTAAACAAGACACATCCTTTCTCACAGGCATGTATCTTAACATAGGGCATCTTCAGTGCACGGAGGATTTTGTCCGACTGGTACAGGTTTGCAGGCATTACATGGCCTTTGGGTAGAAAGCGTCCAAATACTGCCATCATTGCATCGTAGCATTCTCTGTCCAAGTTGAACTGAGCCTTCAGAGCCATTACTTGTGAGATGGCATCCAACTGACAAAGCTCAGTGTGCTCATGGAGCGGACGTTTTGAAGACTCCAACATTTCATTGAAGGCCTTTGCAGATTCCTCCATCTCCTCGTCCGAATCCCGAGCATCATCGAAGTCTTGCACCATGTTTTCCATCCCGGTACCATGCTCGTCGGTGCGACGACGATCCACCTCAGCTCGGTCACGTTGGGCAGACTCACCATGAAATGTCCACACCGTATAATCGGGCATAAAACCACTCTTCTGCAGGTGTTTGCCCATTTCAGCCTCTGTCCTCTTTTCCCAATTGCCGCACCGTAAACAGGGGCACCAGGTTTTCCTCTGGCCATTTGCAAATGCGGCTCGGACAAACCCCTTGGTTTTTGTGAACCATTCAGTGCTCCATTTGTTCTGACCAGTGTGACCGGTGTACATCCACGCACGATCACTCATCTTGACTTTCAGAGCTACTAGACACACAACAAATATATATATATATAATTCACCATGTATATATTCATCAGTTGATCTACTTTGTCAATTTTATTACGTCCATGCAACCTACACTCTAATAGGTAATGATAGGTCCTAATCCCACCCGAGTATGTTTAGATTGGCTTCATTTTCCCATGCTATGCTCCGGATCCTACGCAAAATTTCGGCAGCACCTCCCCGCTGTTCTCCTGATACACGTCTCTGCAATAAACAGAGAGGATGTGTACCCGGAGAACAACAGGGGAGGCACTGACGAAACTTATGCGTCAGATCCGGAGCAAAGCATATGGGAAAACGAACCCAATCTAAACATACTCGGGCTGTCCATGGATAGCGTTGGACAATTCGAAAGAATCAAGGTTATAAATATGCAAATGCATGCATATTTATAACTATGACGCTTTTGAACGGGAGACACATATTGGTTACGCATACTGATGATTCAAGACACATATATAGCTAGCTATCAAGTTTCATCGGCACGAACACCGGAACAGAGCAAATAATTAACGAGGGAGGAGGACATGTCATTTGTGCTCACCCACGAACGAAGGGGCAGAGCTCGTCAAACGCACGGCGAGGTCGTCGACCACCAAACCTCGCAGCGATGAAACAACTGCACATTTAAATCTACCCGATCAACACAATTATATATGATGTTTTCATAACAAAATCGAAAAATATATGACCTAACTAATAATTCACAAATATATGACCCTGTCAGGGTGTCGGGGTTGGGGTCGGGGTGTGGGTCGGGGTGTGGTGTCAGGGTGTCAGTGGTCGGGGTAAGGGTGGGTGTGGTGTCAGGGTGTCGGGGTCGGGGTGTCGTGCCGGGGTGTCGTGTCGGGGTCGGGGTGTCGTGTCGTGTCGGGGTGTCGTGTCATGTCGTGTCGGGGTCTCGTGCCGGGGTGTCGTGTCGGGGTGTCGTGTCGGGGTGTCGCGTCGGGGTGGGGGTGTCGGTCGTCGGGGTCGGGGTGTCGGTGGTCGGGGTGTGAGGTGTCGGGGTGTCGGTGGTCGGGGTCGAGGTGTCGGTGGTCTTCTTCTTCTCCTCCTCTCCTCTAGCTTTCTCCTCCTCCTCCTCCTCCTCCTCTCCTCTTTCTTCTTCTTCTTCTTCTTCTTCTTCTTCTTCTTCTTTCTTCTCCTCCTCCTCCTCCTCCTCCTCTTCTTCTTCTTCTTCTTCTCCTTTTTCCTCTTCTTAAACCTAGCACTAAGTAACCTAAAACAAAACAGGAAAAAACTACACCTAAACCTAGCTATTCTTCTTCTCCTCCTCTTCTTCTAATTATTCTTATTTTTTTCATTACTAAACATAAACCTAAAACTAAACTAAACCTAAGACCAAACTAAAAGTAATCTAAACTAAACTAAATATAAAACCAAACTAAAAGTAATCTAAACTAACTAAATCTAAAACTAAACTAAAAGTAATCTAAACTAAAAAACAGAAGAAAAAAACAGAAGAAAAAAAGGAGAAGAGGGGTGCGACCGGGGCTCACCTGCGGCAGGGGTGGCAGGCCTGTGGCACGCTGGCGGGGCCCAGGGGCGCCGGGCGGTGGGGTTGCTCGCCGACGGAGGGGCGCTGGCCGGGCGATGGTGGCGACGGGGCCACAGCTCTGGGGCGGCGGGGTGGCGCTGGCCGGGCGGAGGAGGCGCCGGGCGGTGGTGGCGACGGGGCCGCACGGCTCCGGGGCGGTGGGGTGGTGCTGCGGCGGGGTGGGGCGGCGGCAGCGTCCGGGCGGTGGCCGAGCGGAGGGGGTGCCGGGCGGTGGCCGGGCGGAGGGGCTGGGGCGGCGGCAGCGTCCGGGCGGTGGCGACGGGGCTGCACGGCTCCGGGGCGGCGGGGTGGTGCTGCGGCGGGGTGGGGCGGCGGCAGCGTCTGGGCGACGGCGGTGCTCGACGGCGGCGGTGCGGGCGCGGTTGAGTGGGGGCACGGGGTGGAGAGGGGGTGAGAGTGAGGGGAATTGGGGTGGGGCGGCCGTTACGAATTAGTGGGGGCACGTTCTTTGCCGTCCGCTCGCGGACGGCAAAGGGCGAGCATAGCAGAAGGGGAGACGGCCGTTAGCTCGGCCCTTTCTTTGCCGTCCGCCAGCGGACGGTAAAGGACCGGCAGGCGGACGGCAAATATTTTGCTGATGGCAAATAGGCTGACCTAGCCAAGCCGTGCGCTGTGGGGCCCACCTGGCTCTTTGCCGTCTGCTTTCCAGCTCATTGCCGTCAGCTGGCTGACGGCAAAGAAGCAGCTGACGGCAAATACACTTTTTGCCATCAGCCCTTTCTTTGACGTCCGCTTTGTGGAAGCGGACGGCAGAGAGGCTCTTTGCCGTCAGCTGGCGGACGGCAAAGAGGAGGCAGACGGCAAAATGCTAGATTCCAATAGTGTGTTGCTTTTGATAAGCTTAAACAAATATAAGTGAAGATCATGAGCATAATAATTCTTTCCCTCAAATTAATTTAAGTGAAGCAAGAGAGAATTTCTTGAAAATTTTACTAACTCTCAGATAAATCTAAGTGAAGCAAGAGAGCATTTCTTCAAAAATACTAAAGCACACCGTGCTCAAAAAGATATAAGTGAAGCACTAGAGCAAGTCCATAGCTCATAAAAATTAAAGTGAAACATAGAGAGCAATTCTAACAAGTCATGACATAATTTTGGCTCTCTCAAATAGGTGTGTCCAGCAAGGAATCAAGACTTAAAACACAAAATAAAACAAGCAAAGACTCTTATCATACAAGACGCTCCAAGCAAAACACATAGTATGTGACGAATAAAAATATAGCTTTGAGTAAAATACCGATGGTCGTTAGAAGAAAGAGGGGATGCCACTCGGGGGATCCCCAAGCTTAGTTGCTTTCTCTCTTTTGGATAATAGCTTGGGATGCCGGGGCATCCCCAAGCTTAGGCTCTTCTTACTCCTTATTCCTTCATCCATCGTAAGATAACCCAAAACTTGAAAACTTCAATCACACAAAACTCAACAAAACCTTCGTGAGATCCGTTAGTATAACAAAGCAAATCACTACTATAAGTACTGTAGCAAACCAATTTCTATTTTGTTCTTGCATTATATCTACTATATTCCAACTTTTCTATGGCAAAAACTCATCAAATAAAACCATAGAGCCATCAAAACAAGCACACGATGCAAAGAAAACGGAATTTGTCAAAAACAGAACAGTCTGTAACAATCTGGATATTTCGGATACTTCTGAAACTCAAACAATTCTGAAAAATTAGGACAACCTGAGAAATTTCTATATTAATGTTATGCCAAAAAGAATTGGTATTTTATCACGCTCTGGTATATAATGAGAATTGTTTTTGTGAGTGCAAAAGTTTCTGTTTTTCAGCAAGATCAAACAACTATCACCCAAGAAGATCCTAAAGGCTTTACTTGGTACAAACACTAATTAAAACACAAAAAACACAATCATAACAGTAGCATAATTTTGTTAACACTCAAGAACAGAAAGCAAAAAAGCAAAAATAAATTTTATTCATTGGGTTGCCTCCCAACAAGCGCTATCGTTTTATGCCCCTAGCTAGGCTAAGATTTCAAAGATGCTCACACGAAAGATAATAATTGAAACACAAAGAGAGAATCATGAAACATGTGAAAAACACATTTAAGTCTAACATACTTCCTATGCATAGGAATTTTATAGGAAAACAAATTATCAAGACAAGAAATATCTAGCATACGCAAAGGAGAGGAATAAAACATTGACAATCTCAACATAACGAGAGGAAATTTAATAACATGAAAATTTCTACAACCATATTTTACTTTATCATAATAATTATATGTACGATCATAATCAAATTCAATAATATAGCTATCATATAAAATTTTCTCTTCATGATCCACATGCATAAAAGTTTGATGATCTTCCAAGATAGTGTGATTAACATCAACTAAAGTCATGACCTCTCCAAACCCACTTCCATCAAATATTCCATAAGAGTGAACACTCTCCAAATATGTGGGATTATTTTTACCTAAAGTTGACACTCTTCCAAACCCACTTTCAAAATTATTGCAAATAACATAGTCATCATGAGGCTTGAATAAATTTTCAAGATCATAAGAAGAATCACCCCAATCATGATCATTGCAACAAATAGTGGTCATAGCAAAATTAGCATCCCCAAGCTTGGGGATTTGCATATTATTAGCACAATTTTAATTAATAGAATTTATAGTAAAATCATTGCAATCATGCTTTTCATTCAAGGAGCTATCATGAATCACTTCATTAAAAAATTTCATCACAATTTTCAGATTCACGAATCTCAAGCAAAACTTCATAAAGATAATCTAGTGCACTCAACTCACAAGAAATTGGTTCATCATGATTGGATCTTGTAAAAATATTAGCACGTGGATGGGGATCCGTATCAATAGATTTTTAGCAAGCGAAGATGCAAGCATATAGAAGGCACATGGCAACATAAGCAAACAAAAGATCTGACAAGAAAAAGGCAAATGAAAAGGAGGGCGAACAAAAATGGCAAATTTTTGTGAAGTGGGCGAGAAGAAAATGAGAGGCAAATGGCGAATAATGTAAATTGCAAGGAGATGAGATTTGTCATTAGGAACCTGGTATATGTTGAAGATCCTCTCCGGCAACGGCGCCAGAGATTCCTTTTGATGTGGCTTGAAGCTACGTCGGTATTTCCCCAAAAGGAAGGGATGATGCAGCATAGCGACGGTAGGTATTTCCCTCAGTGATGAGACCAAGGTTATTGAACTAGTAGGAGAACCAAACAACAACACATAAGTGGCGCCTGCACACAAATAACAACTACTCACAACCCGGCGTATTAAAGGGGTTGTCAATCCCTTTCGGGTAACGGTGCCAGAAATTGGCAAAACCGACGTGAATAAATTGTAGTAGATTGATAGATCGAACGCCAAATAAAATAAATAAGAATAAAATGCAGCAAGGTATTTTTGTATTTTTGGTTTAATAGATCTGAAAATAAAATTAAAGGAAAATAGATCGCAAAGGTAAATAATATGAGAAAGAGACCCGGGGGCCGTAGGTTTCACCAGTGGCTTCTCTCGAGAAAAATAGAAAACGGTGGGTAAATAAATTACTGTAGGGCAATTGATAGAACTTCAAATACTCATGACGATATCCAGGCAATGATCATTATATAGGCATCACGTCCAAGATTAGTAGACCGACTCCTACCTCCATCTGCTACTATTACTCCACACATCGACCGCTATCCAGCATGCATCTAGTGTATTAAGTTCATGGAGAAATGGAGTAATGCAATAAGAACGATGACATGATGTTGACAAGATATATCTATGTAGAGATAGACCCCATCGTTTTATCCCCAGTAGCAATGATACATACGTGTCGGTTCCCCTTCTGTCACTGGGATCAAGCATCGTAAGATCGAACCCACTACAAAGCACCTCTTCCCATTGCAAGATAAATAGATCAAGTTGGCCAAACAAAACCCAAATATCGGAGAAGAAATATGAGGCTATAAGCAATCATGCATATAAGAGACCAAAGAAACTCAAATACTTTCATGGATATAAAAAGATAGATCTGATCATAAACTCAAAGTTCATCCGATCCCAACAAACACATCGCAGAAAGAGTTACATCATATCGATCTCCAAGAGACCATTGTATTGAGAATTCAGCAAGAGTGAGAGAGGAAGCCATCTAGCTACTAACTACGGACCCGAAGGTCTACAAAGAACTACTCACGCATCATCGGAGAGGCACCAATGGAAGTTGTGAACCCCTCCGTGATGGTGTCTAGATTGGATCTGGTGGTTCTGCACTCTGCGGCGGCTCGAATTGATTTTCATCGACTCCCCTAGGGTTTCTGGAAGATTGGGGTATTTATAGACCAAAGACGAGGTCCGGGGGCACCCAAGGTGGGCACAACCCACCAGGGCGCGCTTGGGCCTCCTGGCGCGCCCTGGTGGGTTGTGCTTGTTGGGGAACGCAGTATTTCAAAAAAATTACCTACGTTCACAATAGATCTATCTAGGATATGCATAGAAACAAGACGGGAGAGTGTGTCCACGTACCCTCATAGACCGAAAGCGGAAGCGTTTAGTAACGCGGTTGATGTAGTCGAACGTCTTCGTGATTCAACCGATCCTAGCACCGAACGTACGGCACCTCCGTGTTCAGCACACGTTTGTCTCGATGATGTCCCTTGAACTCTTGATCCAGTTGAGGCCGAGGGATTAGCACGACGGCATGGTGACGGCGATGATGAAGTTACCGGCGCAGGGCTTCGCCTAAGCACTACGACGATATGACCGAGGTGTGTAACTGTGGAGGGGGGCACCGCACACGGCTAAGAGAAGACTTGGTGTGGCTTTGGGGTGCCCCTGCCCACGTATATAAAGGAGGGAGGGAGAGAGGCCGACCCCCTAGGGGCGCGCCAAGATTATGGAGTCCTACCAGGACTTCCAAGTCCTCGTAGGAATCCCTTTCCTTTTCGGAGTAGGAGAGAAGGAAAGAGGGAAAGAGAGACAGAGAGGGTAGGAAAAAGCAAGGGGGCGCCGCCCCCTTCCCCTAGTCCAATTCAGACCCATGAGGGGGGGCGTGCACCACCTCCCCTTGCCCTGTCTCCTCTTTTCCCGTATGGCCCAATAAGGCCCATTACTTCTCCCGGTGAATTCCCGTAACTCCCCGGTACTCCGAAAAACACCCGAATCACTCGGAACCTTTCCGATGTCCGAATATAGCCTTCCAAATATATGAATCTTTACCTATCGACCATTTCGAGACTCCTCGTCATGTACGTGATCTCATCCGGGACACCGAACAAAATTCAGTCATCAAATCACATAACTCATAATACAAATCGTCATCGAATGTTAAGCGTGCGGACCCTACGGGTTCGAGAACTATGTAGACATGACCGAGACACATCTCCGGTCAATAACCAAT
This sequence comes from Triticum aestivum, assembly GCF_018294505.1. Classification (NCBI taxonomy): domain Eukaryota; kingdom Viridiplantae; phylum Streptophyta; class Magnoliopsida; order Poales; family Poaceae; genus Triticum; species Triticum aestivum. Next base: position 55,298,393 of record NC_057808.1, on the reverse strand, counting down.
AGCGGAACCTGGATTCTCATATTGGCTCCTACATATTGTAGGAAGATCTTTATCGGTCAAATCGCATAACAACATACGTTATTCCCTTTGTCATCGGTATGTTACTTGCCCCATATTCGATCGTCGGTATCCTCATACCTAGTTCAATCTTGTTACTGGCAAGTCTCTTTACTCGCTCCGTAATGCATCATCCCGTGACTAACTCATTAGTCACATTGCTTGCAAGGCTCATAGTGATGTGCATTACCGAGAGGGCCCAGAGATACCTCTCCGATACACGGAGTGACAAATCCTAATCTCGATCTATGCCAACTCAACAAACACCATTGGAGACACCTGTAGAGAATCTTTATAATCACCCAGTTACGTTGTGATGTTTGATAGCACACAAGGTGTTCCTCTGGTATTCGGGAGTTGCATAATCTCATAGTCAGAGGAACATGTATAAGTCATGAAGAAAGCAATAGCAATAAAACTAAATGATCATAATGCTAAGCTAACGGATGGGCCTTGTCCATCACATCATTCTCTAATGATGTAATCCCGTTCATCACATGACAACACATGTCCATGGTCAGGAAACTTAACCATCTTTGATTAACGAGCTAGTCAAGTAGAGGCATACCAGGGACACTCTGTTTGTCTATGTATTCACACATGTACTAAGTTTCTGGTTAATACAAATCTAGCATGAATAATAAACATTTATCATGATATAAGGAAATATAAAACAACTTTATTATTGCCTCTAGGGCATATTTCCTTCAGTGCCCCCTCGGAGCACCCCCCAAGCGTAGCCTCGGCCCATTAGGTGTCTTCTGGTCCAAAAAAAATCTCCGTAAAGTTTTGTTGCATTTGGACTCCGTTTGGTTTTGATTTCCTGCGATGTGAAAAACATGCAGAAAACAGCAACTACCACTTGGCACTATGTCAATAGGTTAGTACCAAAAAAGATATAAAATGATTATAAAACATCCAACATTGATAATATAACAGCATGGAACAATCAAAAATTATAGATACATTGGAGACGTATCAGCTATCGACGGCAAAACAGCCAAAAAAACCCAAAGAGGTTTTCAAATCTTCCACTCTTTTACCCTTTATTTTGGTTTCCATTACAAATAAAAGGGCACGACCTTCTTGCTTCACCGCTTTCTGAAGCTCTCGAACTGACCAAGGGTTCCCAAGCCCTCGGCAGTTCCAACTTCACGTACTCATTGGCTCAGGCAGCGCTGACTAGCAGCCGCTGTCGAGTTTTCAGAAGAAGGTGGGGTTGGACTTTTATTGTTTGGGTCCCTCTCTGTATTTTCCTCAGTTTGATCATCTCCCTTGGTGCCTGCTGAGAAGACCGTACCCTCCATGCTCTTGTCACCCTCCTCACCCGACCATGTGTAATGGTTAGAGTAGGTTTCTGTGCCACAGGTTTGTAAACCTGCACCGGCTATGGTCCCCCTTTCCTTTTGTTCTGCACAGGTTTGGCTGGAGAAGTAACATCTTGACCGAACGGTATTCCCTAGTGTTGTTCTATGTCTCCTGTCTTTCCTTCGTCGTGCTGTCAGCAGAGCTTGCTTTTTGCGGTCCTCACTAGCCCGCAGGCTTGGCTTGAACGGTAGATCACCGTTCTCGTCTCTTGTACCCGGAGTAGGGCAATAGAGATCAGAGTGCCCTAGTTGGCCACACGCGAAAAAAAAGTATGGAATCTGCTCATACTCGATATCATACCAGTCCATCTTATTCCTCTTTGCCGAATCAATCATGATCCATCTGCGGGGAGGTTTCTTGACATTGATTGTAACTCTAGCACGAAGAAAACCTCCTACAGGATCCATCTGAACTACTGTTGACTCCTTGCCAATCTGTTGAGCAATAGCCAGACCCCATGTATCAGTCCTTACGTTATTGGGTAGGTTCACTACTCTCGCCCAGATCTGTAGTTTATCAAACCTCAACTCTGATGGCTGCATGTACGACTCGGATTGCTCCAGGATCACCGCATGCTTGCTTATGTGTCAGGGGGATCATTCCCAAACGCGATTACGATCACGCTTGGACGCAAATTCGGTGACAAACATGTTTTCCCCCCAATGGACGAAACTCCAAGCCCCTCGGGTTACCCCAAGCTGGACGTAGGGCGTTGGTGATTGTTTGGATGTGGAATAGATTCCTGAACAACACCTTGCCCGACAGGAGCCACTTTGGTGCAGCATCATCATCCAGATCATTGATCACAAGCGGAGTCGCCTCCTCCTCGAATATGTCAAGTTTCTCAAGCGCCTCCTCCATCTGCGCCCTAGCGGAGTGCGGGGATGAAGCGTCGTTGTTGCCAGAACCTCCCGGAGCAGATGCTCTTGCCATCGTCTGCCCCAACGCTGGTTGGCCCCGCCAATGAGATCTGCGGGCGCCGTCAGTTCCACTCGTATCCTAATCGCCTTGGGAGGGTTTTATGGTTTCGGGGAAAAAAGCCATGCCTAGACACTGGCACTACCGGAAAACGGTCCTACGCCGACGGCCAAAACTATGCCGACGGCTGCCGTCGGCCTACTTGGAGCTATGCCGACAGCCTAGTCCTGGCCATCGGCTTATCTTGGCCGTCGGGCTACCTCGATCTACGCCGATGGCAGCCGTCGGCACAGAACGGCCGTCGACCTAGATGCAGACACGCCGACAGCAGCCGTCGGCATACCTATGGCCCCGCGACCCCGCCCATGACCAGCGGCTAACGCCGTCAAACCTATGCCGACGGTCGGGACGGGCGGCCGTCGGCATATCTCCGCACGCCACGTCAGCGATCCGCGGCGTAGATATGCCGACGGTAGCCGTCGGCATAGGCGCCACATCACCGATCCGCAGCACGGCGCCCACCTAAACCCTACCGTCTCTATGCCGACGGCAATGCCGTCGGCATAGTTATTTTTTTACATGTGTTTTTTTACATATGTTTTTATGCTTTTTTTATGTATTATATGAATATATATGTAGTTTGTAATTTTTTTCCATAGATTATGAATATATATATATATAGTTTGTATTTTTTCGACCACATTAATAATGTGCCGTCATGTTCTTTTGAATATAGGTCCTTATATTTTATTAAAATCAAAAATAGTTATGCCGACAGAAGTATTGTGGCGGTTACAAACGCCCGGCACCCGTCTCCGGAGTGTGACCCCCTCACGTCCGCGGTGTGCCCCCTTCACGGACGGCGCCACCACCAGCATCTGGAGGGCGGAAACAGCCGCATCGGGTCTATACGGAGGGGACGTTGCTCCCAAGTGTTTCTATGGGATGACCTACCACAACCGGTGGTGTTGTGGCATGTCCGAAGAGGCGGCATGCATCTCCGGGGCGTGGCCCCCCTAACGGACGGCACCGCCGCCGGCACCTGGAGGGGGGAAACGGACGCATCGGGTCTACACGGAGGGGATGTAGCTGTCGGTTTGGCCCGGATGTTGCTCCCAGGTGTCCCGCTGGGCTGACCTGAGACAACCGGGTGGAGAGGTCCACTGTTCAAAGCCCGTCCATGGAAAGTCAAAGGGCTAGATCTCGTGGTCAACCGCTCCAGGGTTAGGCGGGACGGTGGCCCTAGGGGGTAGCAATGCCACCGGAGCGTCGCACCGGCCCCTCATACATGCGGGTGGTGTTGTGGCATGTCCGAAGAGGCGGCACGCGTCTCCAGGACGTGGCCCCCTCACGAACGGCGCCGTCGCCGGCACCTGGAGGGGGGAAACGGACGCATCGGGTCTACACGGAGGGGATGTAGCTGTGGGTTTGGCCCGGATGTTGCTCCCAGGTGTCCCTCTGTGCTGACCTAACACAACCGGGTGAAGAGGTCCACTGGTCAAAGCCCGCCTGTGGGAAGTCAAAGGGCTAGATCTCGTGGTCAACCACTCCAGGGTTAGGCGGGACGGGGGCCCTGGGGGGGTAGCAATGCCACCGGAGCGTCACACCGGCCCCTCATACATGCGGGGTGGTGTTGTGGCATGTCCGAAGAGGCAGCACGCGTCTCCGGGGTGTGGCCCCCCTTACGGACGGCGATGACACGATAGTAGTCGTTCTGCGGTAACGGTGCGGCGTGAATATTGTTAAATACTCGGATCGCGATAAAATCATGAGTTTTTTACACGACGTGGGCACATGTGCTATAGGAACGATGGTAATTTTTTATTATTTTTGATGATGGAGAAGTATTCGAACAATTCCCTCTACGCGGATAACCCTTCGCATGTCTACAACTATGACCGGCGGCCTCCGTGGGCTAGCATGCCGCCAATCTTGCGTACGCGGCTTCTCACAATTCTGAAGGTGTTGTGGCGGTTGCAAACGCCCGGCATGCGTCTCCGGGGCGTGGCCTCCCAGCTCACGGACGGCGCCGCAGCCGGCTCCTGGAGGGGGGAAACGGACGCGTCGGGTCTACACAAAGGGGATGTAGCTGTCGTTTTGGCCCGGATGTTGCTCCCAGGTGTCCCTCTGTGCTGACTTGACACAACCGGGTGGAGAGGTCCACTGGTCAAAGCCCGTCCGTGGGAAGTTAAAGGGCTAGATCTCGTGGTCAACCGCTCCAGGGTTAGGCGGGACGGGGGCCCTAGGGGGAAGCAATTCCACCGGAGCATCGCACCGGCCCCTCGTACATGCGGGGTGGTGTTGTGGCATGTCCGAAGAGGCGGCACGTGTCTCCAGGACGTGGCCCTCCTCACGCACGGCGCCGTCGCCGGCACCTGGAGGGGGGAAACGGACGCGTCGGGTCTACACGGAGGGGATGTAGCTGTGGGTTTGGGCCGGATGTTGCTCCCAGGTGTCCCTCTGTGCTGACCTGACACAACCGGGTGGAGAGGTCCACTGCTCAAAGCCCGCCCGTAAGAAGTCAAAGGGCTAGATCTCGTGGTCAACCGCTCCAGGGTTAGGCGGGACGGGGGCCCTGGAGGGTAGCAATGCCAACGGAGCGTCGCACCGGCCCCTCATACATGGGGGGTGGTGTTGTGGCATGTCCGAAGAGGCGGCACACGTCTCCGGGGTGTGGCCCCCCTCACGGACGGCGATGACATAGTAGAAGTTCTGCGGTAACTGTGTGGCGTGAATGTTATTAAATACTCGGATCGCGTAAAATCATGAGTTTTTTACACGACGTGGACACATGTGCTATAGGAACGATGGTAATTTTTCATAATTTTTGGTGACGGAGAAGTATCCGAACAATTCCCTCTACGCGGATTGCCCTTCGCATGTCTACGACTATGGCCGGCGGCTTCCATGGGCTAGCATGCCGCCAATCTTCCGTACGCGGCTTCTCACAAGTCTGAAGGTGTTGTGGTGGTTGCAAACGCCTGGCACGCGTCTCCGGGGCATGGCCTCCCAGCTCACGGACGGCGCCGCCGGCGGCACCTAGAGGTGGGAAACGGATGCGTCGGGTCTACACGGAGGGGATGTAGCTGTGGGTGTGGCCCGGATGTTGCTCCCAGGTGTCCCTGTGTGCTGACCTGACACAACCGGGTGGAGAGGTCCACTGGTCAAAGCCCGCCCGTGGGAAGTCAAAGGGCTAGATCTCGTGGTCAACCACTCCAGGGTTAGGCGGGACGGGGGCCCTGGGGGGGGGGGGGGTAGCAATGCCACCGGAGCGTCGCACCGGCCCCTCATACATGCGGGGTGGTGTTGTGGCATGCCCGAAGAGGCGGCACGCGTCTCCGGGGTGTGGCCCCCCTCACGGACGGCGCAGCCGCCGGCATGTGGAGGGGGGAAACGGACGCGTCGGGTCTACACGGAGGGGATGTAGCTGTGGGTTTGGCCCGGATGTTGCTCCCAGGTGTCCCCGCGCGAACCATCTTCCTTCGACGGACTTGGATCCGCCGCCGCCCCCACCCCCACCCCCACCGTCGACGACCCCCCTCCCCCTTCACTTAGCTGACCTACTAAGCTCCAGATCGAGCACGCGAGGCGGCGGCCATGCGCTCCCAGACCCGCGACCAGGCCACGGCCTCGGCGGACGAAGCTGCTCGAGTTCGGCGCCTCCCTCCCCTCCCCTCTGTGTGGTTCCGGGAGAGGAGAGGGCCGAGCGGTTAAAAAACATTAAAAATCTATATAAAATAATAATACATAAAAAAACATAAAAAAGGAAAAATATAACTATAAAAACATTAAAAATCTGTATGAAATAAAAAACATAAAGAAGGAAATATATAAACTATTAAAAACATTAAAAAACGAAAAATATAACTAGCCGTCGGCATAGCTGCGGCCATATGGGACGTGTCACGCGGCGGCGTCTGCTCCACTCATTCTCTCCCAGCTCCCCGCCACGACCCCGCGAACTGCTCGCCCCCGCCGCCGACTCCCCGCCCCTTGTCGCCGCCGCCGCACTCGCCCCCGCCCCCTGTCGCCGCCCACTCGCCTCCCCCGCGCCCCCTGCCACCCCCACCCGCATCGACGCCGCCTCATCCCACCGCACCCGCGTCGCCTGCCGCCTCCCCTCCCTCGCTCCAGCCGGTGGGGGGGTGGTGGGTGTGGTGAGTTGCTCGCGCGCGCAACCAGGGAGAAGAGGGAGTTGGGCGTGGCGGCGGCCGACGGGGGACGAGGCTCTCTGCTACGTGCGCGAACAGAGGTGAGTTTTCTAGCGCTTTGGCCATTGAGTTGCTGTCTGCGCGCACCAATTTTTGCATCCACGGGGAAAAATCTCTACTGGAGCATGGGTTTGAGATTTGCTAGTCAAGGGAGAAAAGGATTAGAGTTTCACGATGGGTTTGATGGATGCATGAGCTTCCGGAATACACACTATAAATGTTTCAGGTTGTAGGCAACAATTTACAGAGGAGTTTTTTTGGTAGGCAACACACAGAGAGATAAGAGGCAAAAATACTGCATTATATTTTCATCATATGTGTGTCCAGTAGGCAAATTCTGTGTGATATATGTGTTCATATAGCTTTTATCTTAGCATGTCAATATCTGCGTTTTCAGCAGGCAATACTGTAACCTATCTGCATTCATAGTAGCTTTTTGTTCAGCATATATATGCGCCTTCAGTAAGCAAAATGATGTAATATCTGTGATCATATAACTAGAACCCACCACTTGTTTTTTCAGTAGGCAACATAATTAGGATCTTGTTTTTGTGCAGTCAATATGCGTTTAGCAGGCAATATTGTCGAATGCGCACTCATTTAGGCCCAATTCTCAGATATCTGGAAATACAGAGGGGCGAGGGTTGCTGAAATCGAGAAATTTTCAGAGCAAAACTCAAATTCCGACAGACAATCAACAGCTAGAGGTCTTAGATATGTCTCCCACGCACAAATCCTCACCCCACCATTTTGGATTAGGGAAGGATTAGAGGTGCAGCAGCACACAGTCCTTGAGAGGGAGGAAGTGCAGCAGCTCATAGTTGCTTGGATTTTGGGGTGGTAGGCAACAATTCATGTCGCCATCCCATCAGATCCCAGGGATGTAGGCAATAGTATGCAGTGTTTTTACTTTTAGGCAATAGAAGATTTAAAACTAGGCAATAATAGTGGATGTATAGGCTGTTTTTAGAGTGTGTTTCATGCTGGCAAACAACAACAGCAGATACAAATCAGGCTGTGTATGAAATTAGGTCAAGTGTGGGGTGCATGTTTTTCTATTTTTCCTAATTATGTCCGCTGTGCTTGCCTACATTTTATATCAACTGAAGAAAAACAAAGAGAGCACCTGCCATCTTCTAGGCAATATAATATGTTTTTCCAGGCAATACGATGTGTTCTTCTAGCTTTTTGATCTGTTACTATAAGCGGGAGTTACAAATGATATCTCTACAATATGTGGTAGTACAAGTCTGTATTTTTCTGCAAATCACCTCATGCTATTCTTAGTGCTGCTAAAAAGTCAGTTAAGTTCAGTCAAAAGTTTGCTCTATTATCTCTGCTGGGATTTGTTCCTACCTTTTTGCTTGAGATATCTGTTGTCGTACAGATTTAGCGAAGGTTTCTTAGATGAAATCATGCAATAGTAGGGTTGCTCTGGTTTTTCTATTTTTTAATTCAGTAGATGTGCAGATTTAGCAAAGTGCAGTACTTGAGCATAGTCACTTCTCTCTGAGAGTAAATGAGCATGTGTAAGTGTAGGGCTGGCCTTTTCATACCTAGCAGCCTCAGTTTATCTCCAAGGAACTATTGTAGTTCCAGACATTATTGTAGGCATTTTTGGATATATGCAGGCATCTTTTCAACTGCAGATTTTCAGACATTTTTTTAGGCATTTTTGGGTGATACGTAGGCATCTTAATTGTACTTTTAGACATTATTGTAGGCATCTTTTCAATTGTAGAATTTCTGACATTTTTTTTGTAGGCATCTTTGGTTAATACGTAGGCATCTTAATTGTAGTTTCAGAGATTATTATAGGCATCTTTAAGTCAAAACAGGGGGTAGGTCCATCATGAGCACTTTTGATATACATGCACTTTTGATAGATGAATGAAATGGAAGAGAGTATAAATGTGAAAAAAATTAAGTGCACAATGTGAGATAGATAGATGTTAGATGAATGGATATTTGTGTAGTTTTACTATGTTTTTAGATACATACTCAATATTATAGATATATGTATTGTGAAGATGAGATGAGAGGGAAGAGTACACTTTTTGTGAAGATAGATAGACGAAAGTTAAAATTTGGATATGATGAGTGGTTACTTCATCATGTTGATCTTGCTAAAAGAAGTTTGTGATATGATGTGATGTGTGATGATGCTTTATATGTGATGTGATGACCTAATTTTTTTCATTTGGTGGAATTTAGAGGATTTTTTGTGTTGCCTCCGGTGGAGTGATAGTTGACGTTGGAGCTCTTGGTCTTCGACTGTCCCTTCGTTGATCGACTACATCATCTACATCCGAGGGTGAGCTACTAATCCATCACCTCATACGTTCTTTTAATCATGTCACTAGATTAAATTTTCACATCAAGTCGCGTAACCTAGGTCTCCCGTCTGAAAGGGTTGCATCGATAAATATGCATTCAATTGCATATTTATCACCGCAGCTCTTTCGGATTGTCCAGCGCTTTCCACGGACAGCCCGAGGATGTGTAGATTGGGTACGTTGTTCATGCTCTACCCCGTTCCGAGACAGGATTTCGGCGGCGCCTCTCTGTTGTTCTCCGGATGCACATTCTCTCGGCATTTTGCCAAGGCGTGTATTTGAAGAACAGCGGGGAGGTGCTGCCGAAATTTTGTCTCAGAATGGGGTAGAGCATGGACAACGTACTCAATCTACACATTCTCGGGTGGGATTAGGACCCATCTTTAACTATTACTGACTTTTCATTGTTTCAAGCAGTCAACTATATGTTTCGTGCTCACATGTCATGCTTCCAAAATTTGCATAGGTTGTTCTTCGTTGGTGCTATGGAAGGCATGACGGATGGGCGGGTTTGGTGGATAGGTGGCTCGGCGACGATGCAGAGTTTGGTGCCAAGAGCATCAAGGGCCGGGCTAACCGTGGAAAAGACGGCACACACGGCCAAGGAAACAAGAACCACTGGGGCTTCAAGGCCATGAAGGTATATCTATATGCATGATGCATTTTTATTCTTCTTTACCGTCATGTTCTTATGTATGGCTAACTTATGTTTGACATTGCAGGAAGACAAGTTGAAGAGGCCGCTCTCAGACATTGAGTCGTGGAAGCTGGCCTGCGAGCGGAGTGATCGCGAGGATCGCGAGAGCCAATACTACGGCAAGACCGAGGAGCACCTGGAGTCTTACACTCAGAACTATCAGAAGTTGCATCCGGATGTTCATGTTCCTGAGGTCGCCCAGTCTCAGATCGACGACGCGGCGGTGGTGGCCATCCAGGGGAAGTCACATGGCCGGTATCCGTGTTTCGATGGCTTGATGACTCCTTCGATCTCGTACACACGGCTTCGGGCTACCAACCAGAGCCAGTTAGAGAGTACGATGTCGATGATGATAGCCGTGCATGTGGCCGTCGTGCCATACTTTTATGTTCATGAATGTTTCATGTCTTGCACTACTTATATGTTCATGAACTTTCGCCGGTGATGATCTTTAGATGATGAACTTGACTATGTTTAAATGATGATGATGAACTTGAGTATGTTTAGATGATGAACTGTCATATTTCTGCATAATCCCACATTATTCTGCTTTGAAATGCTGTCAAATGAATTGAAAAAGAGAAAACAGGGAAAAAAACTATGCCTACGGCAAAGCCGTCGGCATAGATGAGCCAGGGCTTCCCAGGGCTTGCCACGTGGCAGGGCTATGCCTACGGCAAAGCTGTCGGCATAGATTCGGCTATGCCTACGGCAAAGCCGTCGGCATAGATTCCATCAGTGCCGTAGGCATAGCCCTGCCAAGCCGTCGGCATACCTCTGCCACGTGGCATTCCGTGAATCGTCAGCGCTTTTGACGGCGCCGTCCGTTGCCGTCAGGCGAAAAACACTGCCGACGGCTAAACTATGCCGATGGCTGACGCTCGGCCGTCGGCATAGGCCCCTATGCCGACGGCTACACTATGCCAACGGTCTGACAAGACTACGCTGACGTGATCTACGCCGACGGGGCTATGCCGACGGGAAATGACCTATGCCGACGGCCCAGGGCCGTCGGCATAGGCCGCGAGTCCGGTAGTGTGGCTTGCGCCTGCTCCACCCATTCATGTCGTATGTAACAGAAGAGTTATGGCAGCGTCTTCCTTAGCACAAAGGTTCTTGCAGGAAAGGTTCTATCATGTTATCAAAATACCCATCTATTGTTAAGGTAACACTCCTGATGATTGTAAGTAAATCCAGAGAACTTCACCTTTAGATACCTATATTTACCAGTGGGAAGGCACTATTCTTTATCACAGGAATGGGCATATGATAATCTTGAAAACGAAATCAATATGGTCCTCCTAGACACTATGAACAAACTAAGATCCCTGAGGCCACCAAGGAATACAAATGAAAGGTTGATCAACTTTCTGGACTTTCTGTTTCTGTATCATGCAGGCTAACTGCTTGATTGCCTCTTGTTCAGCACATCTGGCTTGCTGAAACATAATATCCTATTGCCTTTTCTTTCATGTACAGGCGACCTACTTTTGCACTTTGCCGAAGCCAAGAGATTGCTGCCATTGTTCAATGCTATCAATCTTTAGCCGTAACTCTTTCTTCTATCTCGTCTCTTAAGGTTTTCACTTTACACTTTCATGTGATTATTCTTTTTATATTGGGGAAGTGCCTGTTTTTTCTGCCATGCCATCTGAAATTAGTTTGTACTCTGTTCTTTGTAATTTATGCTGAAACCATAAGTGGAGCTATCATGTAGTGGACTTTAACCACTGATGTGATATTGAAAATTCTGCAGCTCAGAGAGTGATCAAACTCCACCTAATTGCGCAACTGCTGTCGTGAACAAAGATCTGAGCGTGTACCTCCAGTTTCATGAGGATGGATGCTTCGGGCTACAGAGAGAAGGCTCCTCAGGGCGTCCAAGAGGAGGGCATGAGAAAACTGTCCGCCTTGTTGGAGCAACTGGAGGTCATCGGTGAAGCTGAAAAGAAGCTAGACGCGAAAACTGTCGATGCTTGATGAGCATCTCTGTTGTGATTTGTGATGTGGCGTTTTTGTATATACGTTGAAGTCACAATTGTCACTGGCAATGCTCAGATTTGTAGAAAGTCGAGTGGAAGGTTGGGGCTTCATTCCAGTTCCACCACATTTTACAGCGCGAAGAATATTACTTAAAACTCGCAGATTTGCATGTGTATACGCAACAGATTAATTTTGAGCATTTTTCTTTTTAAATATGTATTGCCTCTTATAACCACCGGCAGACATGCACCGTTTCCCTTTGTGAATATCTTGTGTGCTTTGTTATTTGTACCGAGCACGGACTTGGACGAATTTAAATTATTTGTGCATGGTATGTATGTTTGTACTCCAACTTATGTGTGGAATAGCAAAGTTAAAAAGGAAGCAAAATTAAGAAACCATTGTGAACACAGGTGCATGTCACAGAAGGTGTTTTTGCTTGGTGCTCGTAGATTATGAAGAACGTGTGCTTATCCATCAGTGTAGTGAGTTTTTGCACAAAAAGTCCATTGGTGTGGTGTGTATGACCGTTCCGGTGGACGACCGCCATAGCCTTACCTTGCTTCCACCCAGAGACTGTACCTCCTGCCTTGAGAGAGTAAAGTTCTATCTCCAGAACCATACATTCCACCGGGCCAAAAACCTTGGCGCGAAGTTCATGGGAAACGAGCGTTCAATACAAGGTTCCCACCTTCACGCATGATATTATGAAAAGTAATTCATGTCTCAGGCCAAAGCTTGGTCAGCAAGAGTTATCCACATACATGGTATTTATTTACAAAAGTTAATGCGTAGCATAATCGGAGAAAACATTTAACGCATTCAAACCTAGTAGATCCTAAGAAAGCATTTATAATGCATTAAAACCCGGATCCTCTATATAAACGCATACCACCAAGGCTCAGGAGTAAACATTGCAACAACACCACCCAGATCCAGATTAGAAAGAAGCTCCAGCATCTCCTCATGGCAATCTTCGGCAAGAGTACTAGCGTTGTGTGCCTCATAGCCCTAGTGCTCATGGCCACCGTTCTCTCCTCACGTGCCTTCTACCATGGTTCGTTTTTTTCATCAATGATATTAGTTCTAATCTGAAAATCCACTTTTACATAGTGTACATTTTGCGGTCATGAGACATGTGGATATTAGTATCACCGCATCCACTATTTCTAGATCTGTCAAGTACTTGATGCAATTTTGGCATTTAACCTACACTAATGCATCTGATTCTCAGGATGCGACATCGGTCCATTTCCCGGGGAAAAGTGTCCCGAGCTATGTGAAAAAGCATGCGGTAAGCCCGGCGCTTGCTCATCAGACGGTCCAGAGTCTTACTGTTGCTGCGAACCAGTACGCCAAGATGGATCCATGAGGCCTCAGGAGGTTGCTGAAATGATACAAACATAATGTCACGGATCACCAGAACCATGTCGAATAAATGTGCTAGCTCTTGATGTTGATGTAGTTAAACAAATAATGAATTTTCTTGTCAATCTGTTGTTGTGTTTGTCTTTTCTCTTAAGTAGTATATGGGTTAGTCTAGGGTGGCCTAGTTAAAGTGACTCAATCAAATATAAAAACGGACAAAAAGAAAAAAGAAAATACTCTCACAAATCTCCACGCAAAATCAATTATATAGGACTTAGATGTGCAATACTTAGAGCATATCTAGAGGCCCGGCCATGCGGGACCTATAAGCGGCCATGGACCAGCCCTTCTAGCAGCCCGTCTTGAAAGACTACGTCTGAGAGGTCACCGAGGATCGGGAGAAGTGCGCAGTCATTCGTGCGTGGGGCGAGTCCCTCTTCAAGTTCGTCCGCCCTAGGGATGCCGAGGCTGAGGGCAGCCGAGGCCGCATGTGGTCACGTCAGAGCTTCACACGGAGGGGGCCGTCGGATTTCGGCACCGATCACCAATAGTCACTAGTAGAAAAAGGGTCTTTTGTCCCGGTTTATAAGGGCCTTTAGTCCCGATTCTGGAACCGGGACTACAGGGTCGTTACTAAAGCCTCCCCCTTTAGTCCCAGTTCTTACACGAACCGGGACTAAAGGCCGTCCACGTGGCCGCAGCCTGGAGCTCCACCTTTAGTCCCCGTTGGTGTTACCAACCGGGACTAAAGGAAATTTTATGATTTTTTTTCAAAAAAAATTTGAATTTTTTTATTTTCAAATTTCTGAATTATTTTAACCTCTAATCTCTAATCACCACCCCTCATCACTGCTCAATTTAACCTCTAATCTCTAATCACCCCTCATCATTCTAAAGCATCTAACTTCCCGGACGGTCACCCATCCTCTCACTACTCCAGCCTGAGCACGCTTAACTTCCGGGTTCTATTCTCCCTCGTTTCCAAGTCTGCACTTGTTGTTTTCCTAACAATAGTAAGATGTCAATCCTATTAACCCTCAGGAATTTAACTTGAGCATGAAGCCACACATTTCACTGTTTGAGTTTGAAACTATTGTTTTAAAAAACAATAATTATTTAGTAACACTAATATTTCTTGAATAATTAGTTTGACCATAGTTTGACCACAGTTTGACCAGATTTGACCAAAATTCAAAAAAAACTGAAATAATTATTTAGTAACACTAATATTTCTTGAATAATTAGTTTGACCATTGTTTGACCACAGTTTGACCAAAATTCAAAAAAACTGAAATAATTATTTAGTAACACTAATATTTCTTGAATAAGTTGTTTGACCATAGTTTGACCACAGTTTGACCAGATTTGACCAAAATTTAAAAAAAATTGAAATAATTATTTAGTAACACTAGTATTCTTGAATAATTAGTTTGACCACAGTTTGACCAGATTTGACCAAAATTCAAAAAAAATGAAATAATTAGTTAGTAACACTAATATTCTTGAATAATTATTTAGTAACAGTAATACTTCTTGAATAAGTAGTTTGACCATAGTTTGACCAAATTTAACAAAAATTCAAAAAAAACTGAAATTTGAGCATAACTTTTTTTCCTTTTAGAATTTGAGGATTCTAAAAATTTGCAAACAAGCCGTAGGCGGTCAAAATTGGATGCGGATTTTCGTGCTGAACATTTTGATATATTATACGTTTTTTTCTGGCATCGTATGCAAAAGTTATAGCCGTTTTACATTTTTCCTACAGTTTTTGCAAAACATGTCCAAATTTAAGTTTTTAAATTTTCCTAAGTAGTACATGTAGTAACATAACTACATCTGGAAGGATTTTAAGTTTTTAAGTTTTTATCATTTTCTTTTGCTTTTTACATAACTGAAAAGGCGATCCACCAAGGGGGGTACTACCGGTTGGTGGCTCGAACCGGAACTAAAGGTCTAACCTATAGTACCGGTTGGTGCCATGAACCGGTACTATTGGGCATCGCACCCTTTAGTCCCAGTTCGTGTCTCAAACCGGGACTAAAGGGCTCTGGTGAACCGGGACCAATGCTCACATTAGTCCCGGTTCGTGACTGAACCGGGACTAATGTGAATATTGCCCTGTGACCAAAGCCCTGTTTTCTAATAGTGAGTGTCCATGACAAGTGATTATTTATTGTTTTTGAGAGGCCATCAGCGCCTGTGGAGGGCGAGCCGTCGGCACCACATTGCCGCATTGATCAGAATACGACCAAAAGTTACTGAAATTCCTCCATTTGACGAGAAATATTTTTATTATTTCTAGTCTATACTCCCTCCGTTACTTTATGTAAGGTCTATTGTTTACGGTATGGACTAAGGCACATAACTATAGACAATTTATGACAAAATTACACTTAGCTAATTCGTTGATTAGTGGAAACTAAATCATTCAGGCTATGAAAGCAAGAGATACACACAATCGGAAGAGATGTTTTTTCTTTTTTCTTTACAAAGAGAGGTACATGCAATCGAAAAGAGATACTTTCTTTTTCCGGAGGGTTAGAATTATGTGAAACTGAAAGAAATATACCTTACATTATGAAATTTTATCAAAAAACAAATACACATTAAATAAAGTAATGGAGGAGTATTACATACCATGTAATGAGTTATGATGGTACGCATCAAGGGGGGCTTCTCACGCTAAACACGTCATCACAAGGAGATAAAAAAAAGGCGTTACCATTAGGTGGGAGGGACTCGGACTGGGACGCTCGCGTATTGGGCAGAAAGAGAGAGACAAAAAAAATCACGCTCCTCACCTCTCGCATTCTCACCCCACGCACGCCATCTCCTCTCGCTCCGCAAGCCAAAGCTCGGATATTATGGAGAGCATGATATTATGATATTATGGAGAGTAATTCATGTCTCCGCCAAAGCTCGGTCAGCAAGAGTTACCCACATATATGGTATTTATTTACAAAAGTTAATACGTAGCATAATCTGAGGAAACATTTAACGCATTCAAACCTGGATCCTAAGAAAGCATTTAATGCATTAAAACCATAAGCCTCTATATAAACGAATACCACCAAGGCTCAGCCAGTAAACATTGCAGCAACACCACCCAGATCCAGATCAGAAAGAAGCTCCAGCATCTCCTCATGGCAGTCCTCGGCAAGAGTAATAGCGTTGTGTGCCTCACAGCACTAGTGCTCATGGCCACCGTTCTCTCCTCACGTGCCGACAATGGTTCGTTTTTTTTCATCAATGATATTATTTCTAATCAGCAAAATCAAACTTTACATAGTGTACATTTTGCGGTCATGAGACATGTGGATATTAGTATTGCCGCGTCCACTATTTCTAGAGCTGTCAAGTTACTTGACGCAATTTTGGCAATTAACCTACACTAGTGCATCTGATTCTCAGGATGCGACGTCGGTCCATTTCCCAAGGAAAACTGTACTGAGCTATGTCATAAAGCATGCGGTCATGCCGGCGTTTGCCTTTTAGGAGATGACGAGAAGTATTACTGTTGTTGTGAACCTGTACGCCAAGACGGATCCATGAGGCCTCAAGAGGTTGCTGAAATGATACAAACATAGTGTCATGGATCACCAGAGCCATGTCGAATAAATGTGCTAGGTCTTTTTGAACTTGTATGGAATTTGATAGCTAGTATCGTCTGTTCCTCGGTTGGATCCAATGAACTTGTATTCCCCATCTGATAAAGTTTGTTTTTGTTGGCCCCATTTGCATATGGTACACGATCCTAGCCCTTGTGTGATACATGTAACAAAAATATACTCGCTCCGTTTCTTAATATAAGGTATATTTTTTTGGACGCGGTGACCAAGGAACATAATTGAGGAGCATTTTGGACGAAAAATACACTAAACAATTATATATTTTGCAGCTTAATTAGCGGCAACTAAATAATGAACAACCTAATAAAAGGCAACTAAATCTCGCTACACCAGAATAAAATCAATCGGTAGGATAGGAGAAAGGGAAAAATATGAGTGCACACAATTAGGGAGAGAGTTTTTTTTTAATCTAAGGCAGGTAATGGATGGTGGAAGGGTACACACGAAAAACTAATACACCTTATATTAAGGAACAAAGGGAGTATTTGCTAAACTATATGTCTATGTCTATCTTTATCTCTTTCTCTATTTCTACTACTTATAGAAGCGCGAGTATTGTGAATCCTACAATTTCTTCCCACTCACATTGTATCACATCAAAACACCATTTTTAGAAATTAAATAGTTTCATTAGGAATTGAATGCCTTAATTCGGAGAAAAATATCTCTACTACTATTACATACAAAGCGCGAGTTGTGTGAATCCTACAAATCCTCTCCTCTACTCACAAATGAACACTGGGGCACCAGATCCACCGAATGATGTATCACATCAAAACACCATTGTTAGGAATTTAATAATTCCATTAGGAATTGAATGCCTAAAGTAGGAAAAAAATAAATTAGGAATTGAACGCCACAATTAGAAAACACCATTATTAGAAAAAAATGAATTGAATGCCTTAATTAGGAAATAAATAAATTGGAAAATTAATGCCTCAATTAAGAAACACATCACCCTTAAAAAGTTAAAAACAAATCAGGTGAACGAAAAAAGAGAAGCAATGGCCTCCTGAAAACTGCTGCTCGTGTGACATCTGCATGCCCAGCCGGCACGAATCGTTTTCCTTTACTCAAGGGTTTTTTTCTTAAAAATGGTATTTTCTATTTTATTTTTGCAGGGTGTCAAGCTTTTTTTCATGGTAATATGTATTCCATTCATATTATAAAGATCAAAGTACAAGTCACGTAAAGATCGACATGACAAAACTAAAAAAATAATAATAGAACCTGTCTGAGCTTGACACCAACGTCCGTCACCTGCCTCCGGCACCACCACAGCAGCCACCGACGGAAAGAATGACGGATCACCTCCTCGCCCGAGCTCGACGCGGCTCCATCGCTGATATGTAGCTTTGCGTACCTCCAAGGTGGCTCACCAAAAGTGAAGCCCTTGCCGTTGAATGAATCAGACCAGGGCAACATCCTGGACACTCCATCGAACTCGAGATATGGTACCCCACCACGACTAAGACGCCGAAGGAGAAAACCATACCTGCCATCCACGAACCACGAACCCAACACACATTCCGTCTTCCAGAAGTCATCGATGTAGATCACAATCTGCATCCGCTCCTGGACTACCTCTCAAGCTCCACGCCGATGCTGGAAGGGTGCCAAGCTTTGCCAGGAAGTCTTTGCTGAGTTGATGAATTGTATTCCTGTAGTTAGAGCATCTCCAATAGATGATGCAAATTTGGATATGTAAAATTTTACATCTCCAAAATATGCTTTTTGCATCTCCAAAAAAGGGCCAACTCCAACAAATGATGTATATTGATGATGTAAATGAAGATGTAAAAAGAGCCAGGAGTAGCACCGGCGGTCGAGAGCCGGGAGGAGTGTCGGCGGACCGAGCGGTGGCAGCACGTGAGCCGGTGGTCGAGGGACAAGAACCCGGAGGTCCAGCGGCGGCAGCTCGAAAGGCCGGCGGCGCGGTTATGAATCGAGTGGCGGATTGGTCGCCGCGGGGCGGCATCTCTGCGGCGTGAGAAGGCCGAGTCTGGCGGCGGAAAAACGGCAAAGATGTGTGATACGTCTCCAACGTATCTATAATTTTTGATTCTTCCATGCTATATTATATTCTATTTTGGACATTAATGGGCTTTATTATACACTTTTATATTATTTTTGGACTAACCTATTAACCGGAGGCCCAGCCCAGAATTGCTGTTTTTTGCCTATTTCCGAGTTTCGCAGAAAAAGAATATCAAACGGAGTCCAACCGGAATGAAACCTTCGGGAACGTGATTTTCAGACCGAACGTGATCCACAGGACTTGGACCCTATGTCAAGACATCAACCAGGAAGGCACGAGGTAGGGGGCGCGCCTACCCCCCCCCCCCCAGGGCGCGCCCTCCACCCTCGTGGGCCCCACGTTGTTCTACCGACGTACTTCTTCCTCCTATATATACCTACGTACCCCCAAACTACCAGATACGGAGCCAAAAACCTAATTCAACCGCCGCAACCTTCTGTAACCGTGAGATCCCATCTTGGGGCATTTTCCGGAGCTCCGCCGGAGGGGGCATCGATCACGGAGGGCTTCTACATCAACACCATAGCCTCTCCGATGATATGTGAGTAGTTTACCTCAGACCTTCGGGTCCATAGTTATTAGCTAGATGGCTTCTTCTCTCTTTTTGGATCTCAATAGACTGTTCTCCCCCTCTCTCGTGGAGATCTATTCAATGTAATCTTCTTTTGCGGTGTGTTTGTTGAGACCGATGAATTGTGGGTTTATGATCAAGCTTATCTATGAACAATATTTGAATCTTCTCTGAATTCTTTTATGTATGATTGGTTATCTTTGCAAGTCTCTTCGAATTATTAGGTTGATTTGGCCTACTAGATTGATCTTTCTTGCAATGGGAGAAGTGCTTAGCTTAGGGTTCAATCTTGCGGTGTCCTTTCCCAGTGACAGTAGGGGCAGCAAGGCACGTATTGTATTGTTGCCATCGAGGATAACAAGATGGGGTTTATATCATATTGCATGAGTTTATCCCTCTACATCATGTCATCTTACTTAAAACGTTACTCTGTTCTTATGAACTTAATACTCTAGATGCATGCTGGATAGCGGTCGGTGTGTGGAGTAATAGTAGTAGATGCAGGCAGGAGTCGGTCTATTTGTCTCGGACGTGATGCCTATATACATGATCATACCTAGATATTCTCATAACTATGCTCAATACTGTCAATTGCTCAACAGTAATTTGTTCACCCACCGTAATACTTATGCTCATGAGAGAAGCCACTAGTGAAACCTATGGCCCCCGGGTCTATTTTCCATCATATTAATTTTCCAACACTTAGTTATTTTTATTGCCTTTTATTTTACTTTGCATCTTTATCATAAAAATACCAAAAATATTATCTTATCATATCTATCAGATCTCACTCTCGTAAGTGACCGTGAAGGGATTGACAACCCCTTTATTGCGTTGGTTGCGAGGATTTATTTGTTTGTTTAGGTGCGAGGGACTTGTGCGTGGCCTCCTACTGGATTGATACCTTGGTTCTCAAAAACTGAGGGAAATACTTACGCTACTTTGCTGCATCACCCTTTCCTCTTCAAGGGAAAACCAACGCAGTTCTCAAGAGGTAGCAAGAAGGATTTCTCGCGCCGTTGCCGGGGAGTCTACGCAAAAGTCTACATACCAAGTACCCATCACAAACCCTTATCTCCCGCATTACATTATTTGCCATTTGCCTCTCGTTTTCCTCCCCCCCCATTTCACCCTTGCCGTTTTATTCGCTGTCTCTTTTCCGTTCGCCTCTTTTTCGCTTGCTTCTTGTTTGCTCGTGTGTTGGATTTCTTGTTTGTCACGATGGCTCAAGATAATACCAAATTGTGTGACTTCACCAATACCAACAACAATGATTTCCTTAGCACTCCGATTGCTCCTCTTACCGACACTGAATCTTGTGAAATTAATGCTGCTTTGTTGAATCTTGTCATGAAAGATCAATTCGCCGGCCTTCCTAGTGAAGATGCCGCTACCCATCTAAATAGCTTCGTTGATTTATGTGATATGCAAAAGAAGAAACATGTGGATAATGATACTGTTAAATTGAAGCTATTCCTTTTTTCTCTTAGAGATCGTGCTAAAGCTTGGTTTTCGTCTTTGCCTAAAAATACTATTGATTCCTGGAATAAGTGCAAAGATGCTTTTATCTCTAAGTATTTTCCTCCCGCTAAAATAATCTCTCTTAAAACGATATTATGAATTTTAAGCAACTTGATCATGAACATGTTGCACAAGCTTGTGAGAGGATGAAATTAATGATACGTAATTGCCCCACTCATGGTTTGAATTTATGGATGATTATACAAATTTTTTATGCCGGATTGAATTTTGCTTCTAGAAATCTTTTAGATTCGGCTGCGGGAGGCACTTTTATGGAAATCACTTTAGGAGAAGCTACTAAACTCCTAGATTATATTATGTTTAATTATTCTCAATGGCACACCGAAAGATCTACTAATAAAAAGTGCATGCGATAGAAGAAATTAATGTTTTGAGTGGAAAGATGGATGAACTTATGAAATTATTTGCTAATAAAAGTGTCTCTTCTGATCCTAATGATATGCCTTTGTCTACCTCGATTGAAAATAATAATGAATCTATGGATGTGAACTTTGTTGGTAGGAATAATTTTGGTAACAACGCGTATAGAGGAAACTTTAATCCTAGGTCGTACCCTAGTAATTCCTCTAATAATTATGTAATTCCTACAACAATTCTTATAGAAATTTTAATAACATGCCTTCTGAATTTGAGACTAGTGTTAAAGAATTTATGAATTCGCAAAAGAATTTCAATGCTTTGCTTGAAGAAAAATTGCTTAAAGTTGATGAATTGGCTAGGAACGTTGATAGAATTTCTCTTGATGTTGATTCTTTGAAACTTAGATCTATTCCTCCTAAGCATGATATCAATGAGTCTCTCAAAGCCATGAGAATTTCTATTGATGAGTGCAAAGAAAGAACCGCAAGGATGCGAGCTAAGAAAGATTGCTTTGTGAAAGCGTGTTCTTCTAATTTCTATGAAAATAAAGATGAAGATCTAAAAGTTATTGATGTGTCCCCTATTAAATCTTTGTTTAGAAATATGAATCTTGATAATGATGGGACTGAATATGATCCACCTTTACCTAGAAGGCGTTCCAAAAATTCTGAGTTTTTAGATCTTGATGCAAAAATTGGTAAAAGTGGGATTGAAGAGATCAAAACTCTAGATATTAATGAACCCACTATTTTGGATTTTAAGGAATTTAATTATGATAATTGCTCTTTGATAGATTGTATTTCCTTGTTACAATCCGTGCTAAATTCTCCACATGCTTACACTCAACACAAAGCTTTTACTAAACATATCGTTGATGCTTTAATGCAATCTTATGAAGAAAAACTTGAGTTGGAAGTTTCTATCCCTAGAAAACTTTATGATGAGTGGGAACCTACTATTAAAATTAAAATTAAAGATCATGAATGCTATGCTTTGTGTGATTTGGGTGCTAGTGTTTCCACGATTCCAAAGACTTTGTGTGATTTGTTAGGTTTCCGTGATTTTGATGATTGCTCTCTAAACTTGCACCTTGCAGATTCCACTATTAAGATGGGAAGAATTAATGATGTTCTTATTATTGCAAATATGAATTATGTGCCCGTAGATTTTATTGTCCTTGATATAGATTGCAATCCTTCATGTCCTATTATTCTTGGTAGACCTTTCATTAGAACGACTGGTGCAATTATTGATATGAAGGAAGGGAATATTAGATTCCAATTTCCGTTAAGGAAAGGTATGGAACACTTCCCTAGAAAGAAAATAAAATTACCTTATGAATCTATTATGAGAGCCACTTATGGATTGCCTACCAAAGATGGCGATACCTAGATCTATCCTTGCTTTTATGCCTAGCTAGGGGCGTTAAACAATAGCGC
Organism: Triticum aestivum; assembly: GCF_018294505.1. Taxonomy (NCBI): domain Eukaryota; kingdom Viridiplantae; phylum Streptophyta; class Magnoliopsida; order Poales; family Poaceae; genus Triticum; species Triticum aestivum. The sequence goes on along the minus strand of NC_057808.1, from coordinate 55,275,876 downwards.
TTGTTGGGAGGCAACCCAATTTTATTTTTAGTTTTTTTGTTTTTGCTTCTGTTTAGGAATAAACATTTGCTCTAGCCTCAGGTTAGATGTGTTTTTATGTTTTAATTAATGTTTGTGCCAAGTCAAACCTATAGGATCTTCTTGGATGATAGTTATTTGATCTTGCAGAAAAGTCCAGAAACTTTCTGTTCATGAAAATAATTGTTAAAATCACCAGAACGTGATAAAATATTGATTCCAATTGCTGCTGATCAATAAACAAATTTTCTAGGTCGTCCCATTTTGGCTGAATTTCTTGAGTTCCAGAAGTTTGCGTTAGTTACAGATTACTACAGACTGTTCTGTTTTCGACAGATTCTGTTTTTCATGTGTTGTTTGCTTATTTTGATGAATCTATGGCTAGTAAAACAGTTTATAAACCATAGAGAAGTTGGAATACAGTATGTTTAACACCAATATAAATAAAGAATGAGTTCATTACAGTACCTTGAAGTGGTGTTTTGTTTTATTTCGCTAACGGAGCTCACGAAATTTTCTGTTAAGTTTTATGTTGTGAAGTTTTCAAGTTTTGGGTAAAAGATTTGATGGATTATGGAATAAGGAGTGGCAAGAGTCTAAGCTTGGGGATGCCCATGGCACCCCAATATAATCTAAGGACACCAAAAAGCCAAAGCTTGGGGATGCCCCGGAAGGCATCCCCTCTTTTGTCTACTTCCATCGGTAACTTACTTGGAGCTATATTTTTATTCACCACATGATATGTGTTTTGCTTGGAGCGTCTTGTATTATTTGAGTCTTTGTTTGCTAGTTTACCACAATCATCTTTGCTGTACACACCTTTTGATGAGAGACGCACATGATTCAGAATTGATTAGAATATTCTATGTGCTTCACTTATATCTTTTGAGCTATGTAGTTTTTGCTGTAGTGCTTCACTTATATCTTTAGAGCACGGTGGTGGATTTGTTTTATAGAAACTATTTTTCTCTCATGCTTCACTTATATTATTTTGAGAGTCTTAAACAACATGGTAATTTGCTTAATCCTAATATGCTAGGTATTCAAGACTAGTAAAAAACTTTCTTATGAGTGTGTTGAATACTAAGAGAAGCTTGATGATTGATGATTGTTTTGAGATATGGAGGTAGTGATATTAAAGTTGTGCTAGTTGAGTAGTTGTGAATTTGAGAAATGTTTGTGTTGAAGTTTGCAAGTCCCGTAGCATGCACGTATGGTAAACGTTATGTAACAAATTTGAAACATGAGGTGTTCTTTGATTGTCCTCCTTATGAGTGGCGGTCGGGGACGAGCGATGGTCTTTTCCTACCAATCTATCCCCCTAGGAGCATGCGCGTAGTGCTTGGTTTTTGATGACTTGTAGATTTTTGCAATAAGTATGTGAGTTCTTTATGACTAATGCTGAGTCCATGGATTATACGCACTCTCACCTTTCCATCATTGCTAGCCTCTTCGGTACCGTGCATTGCCCTTTCTCACATTGAGAGTTGGTGCAAACTTCGCCGGTGCATCCAAACCCCGTGATATGATACACTCTTTCACACATAAACCTCCTTATATCTTCCTCAAAACAGCCACCATACCTACCTATTATGGCATTTCCATAGCCATTCCGAGATATATTGCCATGCAACTTTCCACCGGTCCGTTTATCATGACACGTTCATCATTATCATATTTGCTTTGCATGATCATGAAGTTGACATAGTATTTGTGGCAAAGCCACCATTCATAATTCTTTCATACATGTCACTCTTAATTCATTGCATATCCCGGTACACCGCCGGAGGCATTCATATAGAGTCATACTTTGTTCTAGTATCGAGTTGTAATCATTGAGTTGTAAATAAATAGAAGCGTGATGATCATCATTTTTAGAGCATTGTCCCAAGTGAAAAAAATAAAAAAAGGCCATAAAAAACGAGAAGAAGGCCCAAAAACAGAGAATGAGAGAAAAAGAGAGAAGGGACAATGTTACTATCCTTTTACCACACTTGTGCTTCAAAGTAGCACCATAATCTTCATGATAGAGAGTCTCTTGTTTTGTCACTTTCATATACTAGTGGGAATTTTTCATTATAGAACTTGGCTTGTATATTCCAACAATGGGCTTCCTCAAATGCCCTAGGTCTTCGTGAGCAAGCAAGTTGGATGCACACCCACTTAGTTTCTTTTGTTGAGCTTTCATACATTTATAACTCTAGTGCATCTGTTGCATGGCAATCCCTACTCCTTGCATTAACATCAATCGATGGGCATCTCCATAGCTCATTGATTAGCCGCATTGATGTGAGACTTTCCCCTTTTTTGTCTTCTCCACATAACCCCCATCATTATATTCTATTCCATCCATAGTGCTATATCCATGACTCACGCTCATGTATTGCATGAAGGTTGAAAAAGTTTGAGATTACTAAAGTATAAAACAATTGCTTGGCTTGTCATCGGGGTTGTGCATGATGAGAGCATTCTTGTGTGACGAAAATGGATCATGACTAAACTATATGATTTTGTAGGGATGAACTTTCTTTGGCCATGTTATTTTGAGAGGACATAATTGCTTAGTTAGTATGCTTGAAGTATTATTACTTTTATGTCAATATGAACTTTTATCTTGAATCTTTCAGATCTGAATATTCATACCACAATTAAGAAGAATTACATTGAAATTATGCCAAGTAGTATTCCACATCAAAAATTCTGTTTTTATCATTTACCTACTCGAGGACGAGCATGAATTGAGCTTGGGGATGGTTGATACGTCTGCAACGTATCTATAATTTTTTATTGTTCCATGCTATATTATATTCTGTTTTGGATATATTAATGGGGTTTATTATACATTTTTATATTATTTTTTGGACTAACATATTAACCGGAGGCCCAGCCCAGAATTGTTGTTTTTTAACTATTTCAGAGTTTCGCAGAAAAAGAATATCAAATGGAGTCCAAACGGAATGAAACCTTCGGGAACGTGATTTTCGGAACGAACGTGATCCAGAGGACTTGGACCCTACGTCAAGACATCAACTAGGAAGGCACGAGGTAGGGGGGCGCGCCTACCCCCCCCCCCAGGGCGCGCCCTCCACCCTCATGGGCCCCACGTTGCTCCACCGACGTACTTCTTCCTCCTATATATACCTATGTACTCCCAAACTACCAGATACGGAGCCAAAAACCTAATTCCACCGCCGTAACCTTCTGTACCCGTGAGATCCCATCTTAGGGGCCTTTTCCGGAGCTCCGCCAGAGGGGGCATCGATCACGGAGGGCTTCTACATCAACAGCATAGCCTCTCCGATGATGTGTGAGTAGTTTACCTCAGACCTTCGGGTCCATAGTTATTAGCTAGATGGCTTCTTCTCTCTTTTTGGATCTCAATACAATGTTCTCCCCCTCTCTCGTGAAGATCTATTCGATGTAATCTTCTTTTGCGGTGTGTTTGTTGAGACCGATGAATTGTGGGTTTATGATCAAGTTTATCTATGAACAATATTTGAATCTTCTCTGAATTCTTTTATATATTATTGGTTATCTTTGCAAGTCTCTTCGAAGGATCAGTTTGGTTTGGCCTACTAGATTGATCTTTCTTGCAATGGGAGAAGTGCTTAGCTTTGGGTTCAATCTTGCGCTGTCCTTTCCCAGTGACAGTAGGGGCAGCATGGCACGTATTGTATTGTTGCCATCGAGGATAACAAGATGGGGTTTATATCATATTGCATGAGTTTATCCCTCTACATCATTTCATCTTACTTAAAGCGTTACTCTGTTCTTATGAACTTAATACTCTAGATGCATGCTGGATAGCGGTCGATGTGTGGAGTAATAGTAGTAGATGCAGGCAGGAGTCGGTCTACTTGTCTCGGACGTGATGCCTATATACATGATCATACCTAGATATTCTCATAACTATGCTCAATTCTGTCAATTGCTCAATAGTAATTTGTTCACCCACCGTAATACTTATGCTCATGAGAAAAGCCACTAGTGAAACCTATGGCCCCCAGTCTATTTTCCATCATATTAATCTTCCAACACTTAGTTACTTTTATTGCCTTTTATTTTACTTTGCATCTTTATCATAAAAATACCAAAAATATTATCTTATCATATCTATCTGATCTCACTCTCGTAAGTGGCCGTGAAGGGATTGACAACCCCTTTATTGCGTTGGTTGCGAGGATTTATTTGTTTTTGTAGGTGCGAGGGACTTGTGCGTGGCCTCCTACTGGATTGATACATTGGTTCTCAAAAACTGAGGGAAATACTTACGCTACTTTGCTGCATCACCCTTTCCTCTTCAAGGGAAAACCAACGCAATGCTCAAGAGGTAGCAGTGTGGCAGTAGGTGTGCTGCTCGAATCCGGCGGCAGCGGGGAGAGCTTAAATCATGTGGCAGCACGGCGGCGATCCGATGGCGGTGAAGTGGCTAATTCGGCCGATTTGGAGGCGGGTGGCGGTGGATCAGCGATGGATCCTGCAGCGGCGGCGGTGGAGCTGCTGGATTTGATACCTCGGCGGCTACGGTAGCGCAGCGGGAGGCAGGGATAGCCGGCGGGGTTGCAGTGGTGCTGGGGATGAACGGACGAGCGGCGGCGGCAATATTTCCGGCCAGAAATCACCGGTGGCGGAGACGGGCGGCAGCAAGCGGGTGGGCGGCATGAAACTGAAAAGCGGTTGGCGGTTGGCGAGTTTTACATCTCCTGTAGACGAAGCAAGTTCCACGAAATAAACTCTGTCGCAGATGTCTAAGACTACCTACAGTGGGAGTAACATAGGTAGTAACATCACACATATCTAGATAAAATAGATGATGTGGCAAGCAATAAATGAAGAAAGAGAGGCATGTGATAACATAGCTAGTTACTATTAGTATGAGTAACATCACGCATAAGATGAGTCTATAGACTAATAAATGAAGTGTTGTATGTTACCACATATATGTTACTACCCACTACTCCCTCCTTTCCGGTTTATAGGGCTCAATTCAAAAATCTCACCAACCAAGGTAGATGGTGAGTGGTGGAATACTTTTTGTAATTTGCAAAAGCACCCAATTAATGTTTTTGTTTTCCTCAAAAATTTATGTTTACGAATGTATTAATTGCAATGCATGCATGCATAAAGTATATGCATTGGTCAATTCTCTTAATACTTGCATGCAATTATTTAATGCACGTTGGAATCTGAAATTGTGATGGGGAACAACCAAATTAAGCCTTATAAAATGGAAAAACTAAGATTTTGAGATAAGCCCTATAAACCGGAAAGGAGAGAGTATAGAGGTAGTAACATAGAATAGTAAAGCGCAACATCGACTTTGTTGTAAGACTGACAGTTGAATTTGACACTCATCTCGCGATAAGTCCAATGACTGACGACGCGGCGAATCTTTTAAAAAATCCACTGCCCTAAAAAATTGGGTCACGTGGGAGGTTTCCGAAAAAAAGTGGTGGGGTGGATCCTTCCAACGAAACGACACAGGTGACTAGAGCGACCCGAGCCAACAGAAGGAGGTTTTTGCCGCCGCCGCCACCGCCGCCACGTCCGAGTTATACTCCGCTGCGGCCGCCGCCGCCAAGTCTCAACAAAGATGGAACTGGACACCAGCACGCTGCAGAACCTCGACATCACCTCCCACGAAGAGGACCCAGGGCCCGTTGCAGTTTCCGAAGGCGGCCACGAAGGCATAGATGATCACGACGACGATGAGGGCTTGGAAGAGCCGCAGGTGACCTTATACGTCGCGGAGGAGCCAAAGGAACCATCGGACTGGCATCTCCTTCTCCCCCAACACTTCCCCGACAAAGCTGGCGGTGCCCCGGTCCAACACAACTATATATGCTCTGTTGCATTACATGTTAGATTTTGATGCCCCATCTGAGCTTCTCTCTAACCGCTATACATATGTTTCTTTTGTTCAGGCCTGGCTTGATCCTGTCAATTTGCCGTCAGGCGAGTTGAGTAGATGCGGCTTCTGTGGCGCCCCGCTGCGTTTCGTCCTCCAGGTTTCATTCGTTAACTTTCTATGATGATCACCTCTGCTACATACAGGGATTGGCAACAAATTCGGCATGCTTGTGTGCAGCTCCAGGCGCCAATTAAATGGAAGGAGACAGCCTGCCACCGCACATTCTTTGTGTTCATGTGTCCATCCATGTCTTGCTTGATGCAAGACCAGCATGAGCAAGGGAAAGACAGGGCAGGAATTCTTAGAAGGTACTGCTAGTATATTTGTTGATTGCTCTCAAGTTTTAAATCGAACAGTTTTCCGTTTCTCGTGTTGATTGCATGTAGTGGATGAATTGTGTTGCAGTGTGAAGGTTTTCAGGTGCCAGCTGGCCAAGAATAACCCATTTTACCCGGTCGAAGAGCCTCGACCTGAGGACTGCGTTGATCCTGAGGGCTGCGTTGTGGCACAATGTGCAGGAGGTATCTTTTTTTTTTTTTGCTTGAGTTATATTGTTTTTCTGTACTTCAGCATTGTTGTGGAGAGAGATGTTTCGAAGCTAACCTTAACTTCACCCTTTATTTGCGTGGTTCATACTATAGAGTCCATGGTTTCCCTGTTTTAGAGGGATGAACACACTTATCATTTCCTTGACTAATTTTATCTCTATTTTCACAACTAACCCTCTTTTTTAATAGCATGATTTTCACTTCATTGGCCACCACGTATTTCAAATTGCTGACATCTTCCCCGTACAGAAATCACTATGCTTTTGATTTTCGAAAAAGGAATATATTGATATCACGAAGATATCAATTACACCCGGCCTCTGTACCAACAAAATGTCTAAAGACATCAAGAATACACACAGCCAAAAAAGATAATAAAAATAAGAAGAAGAAAAAGCCCCGCCACGATGATCAATCATTAGCAACAACAACACTCTAATCATCACCAAAGACAACACCCGGCTTACAAAAAAGGTTCTCCAAAAGCAACGCCTTCAAGAAGGAAACAATGCACTAGCATTGTTGTTACCCGATTGAAGATCTTGAGTTTTCACCTTGGAGAAAGTCCGAGTTCACCCAAAAACAATGCCTTCAGCAAGGTCATTGCCAGGTACAACCAATGAAGGTGAGATATTGGGTTTTCACCCTGTGAATCGAGACTCGGTACTCGAGGAGCACCACCAAAATTGCAGTCCTCCAGTGTTGTCGCCCCTGCTTGCCGATGCCGCTATTGCAAGTCATCAAACACCTAGCACGCAGTCGTCATTGCATCTAGTACACCTTTCCACCAACGCTTCAAGACCTCCAATCGCAGCCGCCATGACTTTCTCCATCTCACTCAGTGACTTGAGAATCTTGACTTAGACATGTCCCATGACTCTGATAAAAAAACGAAACTTCGCGTCACTCCCTTTTAAAGCCGTGCTGGCTAATAATATGAGCGCGCGCGATCGGATTCTTTCGAATCTAGAAATTCAGGGGCGACATATGCCAATCCGTATAGATCTTTGACGAGGAAAACCGGAACACGTTGGTGGCCAGATTGAAGAGGTTAACGTCCGCCAGAAAGACACCAACATGTCAGTGGCCAGATTGAAGAGGTTAACGTCCGACAGAAAGACGCCATGGCTGACGAAGATTACTAGGGACAAACCACCACCCGCCTCTGCAGAAAACGAGCAGCTCCACACGAGGCGCGCCGCTCCAGCCACCGCACCGAGCACCACTCCGAAACCCCACTCATGAACAAACTCCTCCTTGCAGACCCCATGGCGCCAAGCCCCGGATCTGGCCGTTCCCCGCGAGGAACAACTCACCAGACGGGGTAGCAGCAAGCAGCCGCTACGCATGCACCCCGGGCCGATCGGCGGCAGGAGGCAAGGCCCCAATCCGCGGGGACGTCACCAAGATGAGATCCAGCGGCGGTGACCTTCACGACTCGAGCCACCGGGGACAAAGTGGGTGAGCAGATGGAGGAAGCGTAGGGAGGGAAGGAGCAGGAGGTGGAGGAACTCCCGCCGCCGGCAACGGCGGCGAGGGAAGGTGAGGATGGAGGCGGTGCTCGGGGGGAAAACCTGATCGCCCCCGAGTCGCCTGCACGAGACGACGCGGGGTTACGCCTCCAGGTGCTTACGAGCGTCAGTTGTATTCGACTGGTGATTACTATGCTTTTGATAATACTCTTGGTGTCTCTGGAAATCCTCTTTGCTTCTATTATGCGCCAATTTGCTTATGATGCCCAGTTGACATACTGTATAAACATGACCACTTTATCATATCATTTCTCTTACAAATGTTCCTGTTAGGGCCGCGTCCTCGGCTGTTGTGATTGGTGTGGCACATGGAAAGGTGAAGAGATTTGCAGCCACTGTTGCGAAGCAAGGTACTGTTCCAAGAAGCACCAGGTATTCACCAATCAGACAATCATCATGTCTATTTTTCTTATCTGTTTGTGTCTGCTCCTTATTGAATTATTATACATCAAATTATTTGTAATGTTCTTATTCAGGAATTGCATTGGCATGCTAGTCACAAGAATGACTGCTGTCAAATACCAGGTTCATTCAATGACTCTAATCTGCCAGGTGCACGAAAAGGTGGTTGTTCTCTGAGTGCTCTTTTATAGGTCTGAAGTGTAGCTCCAATGTAATGTTTTCATTTTCGGCTACTTGCAGTATTTGCTGGCAGTTCATGGCCTGAATATCTTATATTTGATGAAGTGGAGACCCCTTATTGTGGCGAAAACAGCTCAGAGCAGTTGGTGGAAGAAGGCGACGAACCAGATGACATAACACAATTATTGATGGATCAGTTTGAGGTTTTTGGCCTGTTGTAGTTTCCTCATATGTTTTATTCACTGCCAGTGTTTCTTAGTACCAGACTACTATTTTTGTGTAGGCTGATGATGACAAAACATGCTGGGCATCGTTCATAGACCGTGTAGAAGGAACTCATCAAGTATTGAGGTGAGTGAACTAGAGTCATTACTTTAGTTATCCTTTTCCCTTTTTGAATATGAATTTGGTATTAGATAATCATGTACTGCTTCAAGGTAAGCCATAGACTTGTAGAACGACAAGGTTTTGAATCAATGATTCATCTTCTTGGCAGGCGTCCTTAAACCCAAACTATCTGAGTATGAGTGTTCTGTCCATTACTGTGGTTTTATGAACTTATTAAGGTATTGGTTAGATTAATTTTTGCTTATAACAGTTTAATAAGTGTACATGTAATGGTCCATTATCGGAAAAGAAGTATTTTCCATATCATCATGAGTCCCTACTTCGCTTGATGTAACATCAGCTAAAGCTGCAGCAAATCGTTGGTGGTTGTTTCAGGGGGTTGTTGAGTTTAATTAATGTTTAATGCAGGTACTGTGGGGAAGAAAATGCAGAACCTCTTTGGGCAGAATCAACGGGGTCTCTGACAAGTGCTGACATTCCATCATGCATCTATTGTAATGCCCCACTTGCCTATGAATTTCAGGTTAGTCCAGTTTGAGTTTTTGATAATCCATCCAATTTTGTGTTTTCTACGCTGGAAACACTTGCTGAGATGCACTATGCATCAGTCGAAACAGTGTCGTATAAGAAAAATGAAAATGCGCCGAATAGTTTTGTAGTAATGTATGCCTAACTTTGACCTTGAAGTGGGAAATGCAGAACCTGATTTTTGCAGTACAATCAGAATATCACTACTGGAAGTGGCATAAGCTACAATTTCCCTATTAAGCCCCTCTCTTATAAGAGATGTAGGAATCATAACTTGAGGCAGAGACCAACTACTTGCAGTTGTGTTACTCTGATGTGAATACTAGAATCTGATTCTAGGATTCCTCTCATATATTAAAAAAAAGTGAAGTTGGGGTAAATTTTGAAAGATCAGATGGTATACAGATCGTATCATTCATTGAATGGCACATAAGATCCCATCCACTGACCACTGTCTACATGACAAAATATTAATTGTTATAGCTTTTGACAGCAAATGTGTAAATAGTTCCTAAATGTTAACTTATTAAGCCTTCATAATAAGTGTTCTGCGGTGATCTCTGTGCGACAAAAGGAGGAGACGGTGTGGCGTCCTCATTTACATTATGTGAAACGCCTGGAAGGAGAGGAACCGACACATCTTCAATGACACCTTCGAGGAGATTACGCAGCGTGATTTGGCCTTCAGCCAAGGGTTGTTCAAATTCATGAGTAGTTAGCATGTGGTCTTAAGCTCGTTTGGGGTTCCAGCATGCCCCTCTTTAAACATTGCCAACATGTACATATTCTCCCCTTCTTAATGAGAAGGCAGTGCTCCTGCCTGTGGCCAAAAAGAATTTATTTAATTTTATCTATTTTTACTATGCACACAGGTAATGCCGCAACTACTCCATTACTTCAATGTGGAAAGTGACCAAGACCCTCTCGATTGGACAACAATTATTGTGTACACATGCCGAGATTCGTGTGATAAAAGTATCAGCTACAAGGAGGAGTTTGTATGGGTTCAGTTATCAACCGATACAATAAGCACATACCGAGCCATTTCAACTCCAGCTGGTTTGTAGCACTTAAAATACAACCTGTCAGTCTGTTAACAGTTGCATAAATGCGGTTGCATGATGGGTGTTCAGAATAAAAGGCTGAGTTCTCCGAATTAATCCACGTCCTGGTTGGAAGCTCTGGTAGAACCTGTTTGGAAGTTTACTGTTTCGAATTCAGGCTGCTCGAATTGTCGTAGATTGTAGACTAGTAGTCATAACGTCTCAAACCATATGGTGTTCTGGGAAGACAAAGAAAATTGCACTCAATCCAAGCAGAATAGTGTGGGCACTCTGGTTTTATGGTCTGTGTACCCTGCATCCGATGGTATCGTGTGTCTTTGTGTTAACTTGCCTATAAGCTCTGTCGATTTAGCAATAGTTTGAGGGCCGCTTTCTGGCGTTTGCTCGATTGAAATGTGAATAATTCCCGGATGAAAGGGCATCTACAATTGAATTACCCACCTGCGGCGTCTAGGGTTAGTCTTCCAAAAGCAGGAGCTTGTGTTGGTTAGTTAGACGGTTTCCCAACCTTTAGCCTCCCATTAGGCGGCTTTTGTCAAGAAAGTTTCTAAAAATAGTAGAAGACACTTTTTAACTAATATTTCGTGGTTCAGTAAATAGATCCGTGTAAAGCGTATGAAACTATCAACATAACTGACAAAATACTTGAATCTGCCAACTGAGGTACGGAGTAATAGCTAAACTTCTATCAATTCCCCATTGCCTGGTCCTTGGGAAAAAAATGTCGAGGATAAAGATATGTGAGATATAGGTATGAGGGCATCTATATGCTCAGTGGGACTAAACTTCCTACATACCAAAATCTGCACAAGCACCACATTCCAAAATCCAACATGATCTAACTATTGTGCAACCAAAGAAATAGATATATCCGTCAAGCCTTGGGGTACTCCCAGTGCTCCAATGTCAAAAAACATTTTTAAATATTCTGAAAAAAAATGAGAATGTTCACAAGGAATGTCATTACACCTCCTTAAAATTTTAGATCCAAAATCAAAATGTACATTAAGAAACAAAAAAGAGAAATCCAGATCTGAATAGTGTCAATGTTGCTCTTGTCTCTTCTTTACACTATTCATGCTAGATTTCATATTTTTGTTTCTCAATATGTGATTCAAGTTTGGACCTGAAATTTTTAGGGCTTGTAGTCACATTCATTGTAAACATTCACAATTTTTTTTGGAATTTTTTGTAACACTTAAAAATTGTTTTTTTGACATTGGAGTACCGGGAGTACCCAAGGCTAGGAGCACGGGATAGTTTCCCCACATTTTAGCAAACAGGCAACATTCAGAAATCAAGATGTCATAACAGTATTTTTAGCTGCATCAGGGCTTTTACAAGGTCATAGTTCTACTTTGGGTTGAACCGGATGCACGCTTTTGTGCCGAAAACATGAAATTATTCAGGGGCTGCCAGACTCCCTGGACAATTATCCGTCAAGATCTTACCTTTCATGACTGCATAGACAATGCGCTCCCTCCAATGAAAATTGGTACAGTTCATAAATAGATAAAGAACAAATTTTAGCAATCAGGCAACATTCAGAAACAAGGGAATCATAAGTTCATAATAGTATGTTTAGTTGCATCAGGGATTTTACAATGTCCTAGTTCTACTTTGGGTTGAAATGGATTCACTCTTTTGTGCCAAAAACATAAAATAATTCAGGGGCCGCGAGACTCCCTGGACATGAGGTGTACACATTGCACCGTTGTTGCCCTCGCCGACGCTCCATAAAAGCGAGAGCACCCACCTTGTTGTTAACAAGAGAAATGTGATTAGGTTCGGAGGCCAAACACACCGACGTATGTAGATCTCACCCCCTCCAAGTAGGGATACATGGCTGCCACCGTGAGCATGATCCCCATACCAGAACCAGCCACACCTGCGAAATCAGCCAAAACCATCAACACGCCAATGCAAACGCCACAGAGACAAGCTGCCTTGGTGACGTGCCTCCAGAATTCCCTATGAAACATGGAGTCTTACCCTGGACCCACCTGCATTGAATCGACAATGGCATAAGTGAAGGAATTGAGTTGGTAACGGGGAATCATGGACAGAAGTTATTGAATTTTTTTTAGAAAAGAAGGAGGACCCCGGCTTGTGCATCTGGACGATCCATGCAGCCACTTTATTAATTATTCACACAAGGTCTCACAAAATCATACAACAGTAAGACTAAAGCCACCGTCTAGGCAACATCTGCCGCTACTTCTATCCAGTTGATGAAGGGATGCTGATAGTCTAAACCTAATACCAAACATACCTCGCAGCCAAACCTACCATCTAAGACCTGAGGTCCCAACCAGGACGCCTGCCGGGTATGGGGTACCCACCAATCCGGCGCACTCCTTAACCAGGACGCCTGCCGGGTATGAGGCCGCCGCAGCCACCTGCCACCAATCCATCTTCAGTGATGTACTTCTGCATCTACCTTGTCCAGTCTAGCTGTCGTCGATGCCACCACGACGCCAGACAACGCCACCATCTTGCGTTCGTCCATCATCACACGCCCACCGGTGAGACCCCCACTACTAGAAAAAGGGCTATAGATGGGTTTGACACTAATGGCGCACCAGACAAGCGGTGCGCCATTAGTATATACTAATGGCGCACCACCTTCTGATACGCCATTAGAGTTGAAACTACTAATGGCGCACCTGGCCCAGGGTGCGCCATTAGTATCATTTTTTTAACTAGTGCGCCTGTCCAAACATACTAATGGCGCATCCAAACACAGTGCGCCATTACTAGTTGTAACTAGTAATGGCGCACCTGGCCCAGGGTGCGCCATTAGTATCAAATTTTTTTTAACTAGTGCGCCTGTCCAAACATACTAATGGCGCATCCAGACACAGTGCACCATTACTAGTTGTAACTAGTAATGGCGCACCTGCCGGAAAGTGCGCCACAAATGTTGTTTTTTCTATTATATTTTTATTCCCTTTTTTGCAAAACTACTAATGGCGCACTTTTCCACCGTGCGCCATTACTAGTTTAAACTAGTAATGGCGCACTGTGGAACAGTGCGCCATTAGTATGTTATTTTTTTGCAAAACTACTAATGGCGCACCACCAGAAGGTGCGCCATTAGTAACCTGGATTACTAATGACGCATTTAGAGTTGGTGCGCCATTAGTAAGTGGGCAGCAACAAGATATTTTGGACAACCTCTCCTACCCACATTCACTTTCTCCCCACTTCATTCTCTCCACCTCCTCCTTGTCTCGGGTGCCTCCTCTTTTTCACCTCATTTCCACCATAGATTCATTCAATTTAAGTGGTTAAATTACCTTGTTTTGATAGGTAAGTAAGGAGGGAAGCTATATTTATGTTGTTCTCCCTACAACAATGTGCACATGCACTTTTTATGGCCTAGCTTGATCTATGTATGTTCGTGGTGTTGCATATGTTTGTGGTGTTGCATATGTGTTTGTGTTTGGAGGTGTACCGGTATTTGAAATGCGATAGTTGCCAATATTTTGCCGGAATGTTGATTCATTTCCGTTTCGGCGAGAATTTTGGCATTAAGCATTCTTTTTGGTCCTATTTTTAGGGAAAGTCATGCCAAATTTTTTCTTGGTTCTAAAATATCGTTTTGCTCTACCCCGCAGGCAACCATGGTCTGCATGATGACCGAAGGCATCGTGAATAGGTTTTTGAGGTCCGCGAAGGCCGAGATGCTTCAAAAGAATGAGACGGAGATAAGATGTCCGTGTCGAAGATGCAAGCTGAAGAGCCTTATTGCGGACCCGGAATCCGGGCAGGTGCGGGACCACCTGCTCTTGCGTGGTTTCATGGATGGCTATCGGTGGCAAGGTGATGAAGATGACTACGAAGTCGTCCATGGGGGCCGGGCAAGAAATGAGGAAGGGCAGCAAGACAACCACCGCGGCTCGGGCGGGCGAGAAGACGAAGAATCCCCAGGAGATGATCACGATGGTGATGCTGTACACAGTCATCATGTAGAAGATGCAGGACATGATGATGAGGAAGATGCCGGAGCAGACGACGGGCATGATCATGAAGATGATGATGTCGGCGGAGCAGACGACGCTGGACCATCGATGGGCTGAGTGCAGGACCCTCATATTCAAGAGCTGCTTCTCAAGCAGACGGATAACGCAAGAGCTGCCGCCCGAGAGAAAGCCAAGATGGATCAACTTGAGTTAGACGCGGTTACTCCATTGTATGAAGGATGCAGGCCCGAGGATACCCGCCTGAAAGTAACGCTCATGGCTCTGGAGATGAAGGTAAAACACAAAATGACCGACGCATGCTTCGACGAGAACATGTCATTCTGGCACGAACGTCTTCCCAAGGGGAACAAGTGCCCGACCAGTTTGGAGGAGGCGAAGAAAATCGTGTGTCCTCTGGATTTACCGCACGTGAAATACCATGTGTGCATGAACAATTGCATCATTTATCGGGACGAGCACGCGGAGTGTACCATATGTCCGGTGTGCGGCGTCACTCGATACAAGAAGAGGAAGAAAGCTCCTCGAAAAGTGGTGTGGTACTTTCCGATCACTCCTCGTCTGCAGCGGTATTTCGCGGACCCTAAGGTAGCAAAGCTCCTGCGTTGGCACGCAGATAGGGAGGAGAAGAAGCGAGAAGATGACGCAAATGATCCGGAGATAGATAAAAAAGACAAGATGCTGAGTCACCCTAAGGATGCGAGCCAGTGGCAAGCGTTGAACTTCGAAGACCTAGAATTTGGGAACGATCCAAGGAACATCGTGCTGGGCGCGAGCACCGATGGAGTCAATCCGTTTGGCAGCCAGAGAAGCACACATAGCACCTGGCCTGTGTTTGTGTGGATGTACAACCTTCCCCCCTGGTTGTGCATGAAAAGGAAGTACATTCACATGAGTATGCTAATTGAAGGACCGAAACAACCAGGGAACGACATCAATCTGTATCTGGGGCTGCTGAAAGAGGAGCTTGACACGCTGTGGAAAACGCCAGCCAATACGTGGGACGCCGCAGAGAAATAATATTTCCCTATGAGAGCCGCGCTGCTCACGACGGTGCACGACTATCTCGGTTACGGATATGTCGCGGGGCAGGTGGTCCACGGATTTTCTAGATGCGTCAGGTGCATGGATGACACAACGTATCGCCAGCTAGATAGAGATCCCGGGTCTTCGAAAACCGTGTTCATGGGACATCGAAGGTGGCTTCGCGACGATGACCCGTGGAGAAAACGCAAGGATCTATTCGATGGTGAAACCGAACCCCGAGGATGCCCGCGTACGAGGAGCGGCGAGGAAATAGACGAGCTGTTGAAAAATTGGAAAGACTGCCCACTGCCGGGAAAGAAGCAAAAGGCGCCAGAGCCGGGAAAGAAGCGAAAGGCGCCAGAGCCGCTACTGAAGGTATGGAAAACGAGGTCTGTTTTCTGGGACTTGCCGTACTGGAAGATCCACCGTGTGCCTCACAGCCTTGATGTCATGCATATCACGAAGAACGTGTGCGAGAGTCTGCTTGGTACCCTGCTCAACATGCCAGAGAGGATCAAAGATGGGCCGAAAGCAAGGGCAGACTTGAAATCAATGGGCATCAGGCAGGAGCTTCACGCTATATATGATGATGATGATGATGAGGCGAAGCAGGACACGGAAAGTCGTCTCAAAGGCAAAAAGGCCAAGAAGACCGGAAATGACTACCCTCCCGCGTGCTTCACTCTAAGTCAGGAGGAGATCGAGCAGTTTTTCACCTGCCTCGTAGGAGTAAAACTTCCTTACGGTTACGCGGGGAAGATAAGCAGATACCTAGACCTAGCGAAGCTGAAGTTCAGTGGGATGAAGTCTCACGACTGTCACGTGCTGATGACGCAGATACTTCCAGTTGCAATCCGTGGGATCATGGACGCGCACGTCCGTGAAACGCTATTTGGCCTATGCAACTTTTTCGACGTCATCTCTCGAAAGTCTGTTGGCGTGAGGCAACTCAGAAGGCTACAGGAAGAGATCGTGGTGATACTATGCGAGCTTGAGATGTACTTCCTGCCCGCATTCTTCGACGTTATGGTGCATCTGCTGGTCCATATCGTGGACGATATCATCCAACTCGGGCCGACGTTCCTGCACAGCATGATGCCGTTCGAAAGGATGAATGGTGTCATCAAAGGATACGTTCGCAACATGTCACGTCCAGAGGGAAGCATAGCCAGGGGCTTTCTGACCAAAGAGTGCATCTCCTACTGCACGAATTATCTAGGCATCGAGAACCCCGTTGGTCTGCCCGTCAATAGGCACCTCGGCAGGCTCACTGGATGGGGTCACCGTGAGGGTCGCCGCGAAATGCATGTCGACTTCGAGGGTCGACTCGCCGACTTTGAAAGAGCAAACCTAGTCGCGCTACAACACATATACGTGGTCGATCCTTGGGTGGTAGAGCACAAAACCTTTATTAAGAAGACGTACAATGACCGAGGCCAACAGAGGACGGACGGAGATATACTCAAAGAGCACAACTCATGTTTCACGCGTTGGTTCAAGCAGAAGCTTCTGTCGCACCCTTTACATGAGGATTCTTCCGCGGAAGAACAACTCATATTCGCCTTGTCACAGGGCGCCGAGCACAACCTGATGACCTATGAGGCGTACGATATCAACGGCTACACATTCTACACCGAGGCCAAGGACATGAAGAGCGATGGTTATCAGAACTCCGGGGTAACGATGGAATCCTACACCGGTAACGACAAGGACAGATACTACGGAAGGATCGAGGAGATCTGGGAGCTGAGCTACGCTGGAGAGAAGGTCCCGATGTTCCGTGTCAGATGGGCCAAGAGCGTCCTAAAAGAAGACCGGTATTTCACCACCATGGTTATACCCGAAGCCAAATCCAAGACCGCAGGCGCAAACGTCACCGCGAAGAATAAGCCATGGGTACTGGCTTCCCAAGTGGACCAATGCTTCTTCACTACCGACCCGTCAAAGCCCAGTCGTGTTGTCGTGAGGAGAGGCAAAAGGAAGATCATCAGAATGGATGGAGTAGCCAATGAGCAAGACTTCGACAAGTACGGCGACCCGAGAATCGAACATGACGACGATGATGAAGTAGCAGCATACACCACAAGAAGAAGCAGGACCACCCTACCTAAAGGACGTCCGTTCCACAGAAAAACTCCATTTGCGAAAAAGAAGGGCAAGAAGATTGTGAACAGATAGCTAGCTAAGATCGATTGTATTTAAATCGTAGCCTTCATTTCTCGATTGTATTTCAAGGGCACTTTTTGAACTATCATGAATATTTTTAAATTTCATGGACACTCGATCTCGATCCCCCTCCATCTCGATCGCTATCCCACCTCGCCAGATCCGGTCCCCCTCGCCGCCGAGCACCCCCCGGTCCACCGGCCCCCCGCACCCCGCGCACCCTCCCCCGCTCCACCGGCATTACTGTTTGATGATATTTTTAAAAAAATTATTACTGTCTTATAAAAAAATATTATTGTTATGATTTAAACAAGTTTGAACATATTTAAACACAAATAAATATCAAACAACATTTTAAATGCATAAAAAAAATTGTGGAGCCTGGGAATCGAACCCAGGACCTCCTGGTGTGAGAACTGGTTGTTGACCAGTCGAGCTAGTAGAGGGAACTTGGTGTGGATCAGGTCAGGTGAAAGATAACCTGTTGGCTCGAGCAGAAATCAAAAAAAAAATACTAATGGCGCACCAGGGTGAGGTGCGCCATTAGTATGGATGTACTTAAGGCACACCAGGGTGAGGTGCGCCATTAGTATGGATGTACCTGTTGGAAGATAACCTATCCCCTCTCTCTCGCTCGCCCTCGCCCTCGATCCCCTTCCCCTCTCCTCTCCCGACGCCGCTGCCCCTTCCCCTCTCCTCTCCCGACGCCGCTGCCCCGACCTCCTCCTCGCCCCTCGACGTCGCCCTCGATCCCCTTCCCCTCTCCTCTCCCGACGCCGCCGCCCCGTCGTCCTCGTCCTCGCCCTCCTCCTCGTCCGCGCCACCGCCGCGCCGCTCCGACCTCCTCCTTGTCCCCTCCGGCCTCCTCCGCCTCCTCAGGTACTGCCCCCACCTCTCCCTCCCCCTCCGGCCTCCTCCTTCCCCTTTGTAAATTTTAGGGTGTAGGGTTTGCAAATTTTAGGGTTAGGGCAGTAAATTTTAGGGCAAATCTAGCACAGTTAGCAAAGTTAGAAATCTTTTAGGAAATTAGGGTAGTAGCAAAAACAGTAGCAATTTAAAAAAACAGTACCAAAAAAATTAGGTATAAAAACAGTAGCAAATAAAAAATATTAGCAAATATAGCTAGGGTAATTTTGTTTAGGTATAAAAAACAGTAGCAATTTTAAAAGAATAGTAGCAATTTTAAAAACAGTAGCAAAAAAATTAGGTATAAAAACAGTAGCAAATAAAAAAAAAGAGTAGCAAATATAGCTAGGGAAATTTTGTTTAGGTATAAAAACAGTAGCAAATAAAAAAAAGCAGTAGCAAATTAAAAAAACAGTAGCAAAAAATTAGGTATAAAAACAGTAGCAAATATAGCTAGGGCAATTTTGTTTAGGTATAAAAAACATTAGCTACAATTTGTAAAAAGCATGAGCAACTGAAAAATCATCCACCCTTCCGCGTGTGTCGGTGTGCAACTGAGAAATCATCCACCCTTCCGCGTGTGTCGGTGTGCAACTTAAAATTCCATTGTGCTGCAATAGTCTGAATCATGTTACATAAGTGTTGGGTTCACAAAGCGATTCCTTGCAATGTGTGGTGCTACCAGACCAGTGCTGCTGCTGCTAGCTTAATCGTGGTTTGTGTTTGTGACTGATGCTGGTCAGAAAAACGTGTAACCCAACTCCTCACCCGGGTTTGTTAGAAGATGGAAACTGCCCCATCTACTTGTAGCTTAATTACTTAGCAGTTGACACCAACAGGTCGAATCCCTCTCGGTTTTGGATGAAAGGGGATTAAGCGTCGACCCAGTTTATTTCTGTGAAACCCAAATAACATAACATCCATTACACTTCAGGCTTAAACATGAAAGCAACCTAAAGATGAAACTCGAGTGTTCCTATCTTGCACTGCCACCTTACCTGTTATATATGCATCATTGTATTACTCTGTTTATATCTTCTGGTTTGATCTAGTTGCAGTTTGTATTGTACTAAATTAAACCCATATTTCTTAGCTCCATTAAATAAGCGCCTAATCAAGCTAAGCAGTGGGAGGGGGCTTGCACTTTTCTTGGTGCTATTTTTGATACTGCTATGGTGTCATGTTCATTTGGTTAATGTCACTGTTGATGAACTACAGTCCACCCGCAGTTTGAAATTCATTCAAATCCAGAATGCTGGTTTGCATGCTAGGGCAAATTGCTTTTGTCGCTGATCTTTAAAAATCAGGAAAACGATTGATAGTTTCAGTTGCCGAAAACATATCTGTGCCTATTGATATCAGTAGATGGAGAGTTTATTGCTTGCACGGATCATGTTATTGAAGCCCCTCATTTGTGCACAGGAGTTGTAATTCTTGACTAACATGATCTCTCGTTCCATAATCCACCTCAAGGAATTTTTTGCTGATTCCGCTATATGAGACCCACCTAACTAGGACGCGGAGACGCCTATAATCAGCATATACCAGTGCCGTCCTGACCGTTCCCTATCAGCGGTTTAGTATTTAGGTAAACTTTTGCTCTTGATTGTTTGATTGAGGCATAAACCAAATCACGACAATGCCGCACCCGGCCTGTCTTTGCATGAACAACACAATAACAAAAGTGAATCATAGCTTAGTTAGTCGGGATTAGATATGTCAAATGCTAGTGTTAGTATAATAAGTCAAATGGATCATATGATCTGCAGACCTCATACACCCAAGAAAACCTGAAAAAAATGAAGTTCAACCCCTCACTTTTCCTATATGCATTGGCCTGTACAGTTGGATTTGTTTCTGATTTTAGTGTTTTCAGTCTATTTTTCTATTTCTGCTTTAACATAACGGAATAACTAATGGTGGCTGCCTAATGATGACAGACTAAGTTTCTGATTTATTTTGTTATAGAAGTGTAGATTCATTGGTAGCAATTGTTTTCAGTGTCTCATGTTGCTTGTAGTGTTTTGTCCAAAATGTTGAATGATACTGCTTGGAGATGCATATATTGTTTCACCTCTTCGCATGCCAATGTATTTTCCATGTTGTGATGGAGGCCTTTTTTGCCTTGTCCACCCGAGAGGCCCTTGAGTTTGCCGGAATGTCGATTAACTTCCGTTCCGGCAAATTCGGGTACTCCATATGTCCTATTTTCAGCAAAGGTCATGCTGACATATGGGGTACTTGTGACTAATGCATGGGCCGGGGTATCTTAGTAGTTAATTAAGTAGGATCAAGTGCCCCGGCGTACTTGTGACTAATGCATGGCTTTTAGGGTGCCTCGGTGTCGATAAAAACCGAAATGATGAAAGCTTAGGCTTTTAGGGTGCCTCGGCGTCGAAAAACCCTCAATGATAAAAGCTTAGCTTTTAGGATGCCTCGGTGTCGACAAACCCTAAATGATGAGACCATGATCTTGTTCCTTGACAATAACCAACTTTTTGACCAAACTTTGTTCCTATTTAGAGAGAAACATGGCCAACAACGATGAGGCCGGGGGTTCGGGCGTCAAGGCATTCTGGAAGCTGTCCCAGGAGATGGAGGAACAACCTCACTTGTATGAGGACGCCGCCTTCCCCACCGATCCTGAGACCACTGATGGTACCGCCGAGGATGACCCCACTGATGCCACCACTGATGGTGCCGCCGAGGATGCCACCACTGATGATGGCGGCGCACGCACAGATGGCAGCCAACCGAAGAGGCAACGGAAGGACCGGCGCCCGACCGTGCTCCGCACCCTCAAGGAGGAAGTTACTAAAGTGGACTCCGACGGGAATCCAACGGTGCCCAAACGAATAGTCAAGGGGTACTCGCTTCAGCTCGGGTGCATTCTCCGGAGCACCGTCTCGATCAACACCGAGAACCTGAGGCATCCTGACTGAGGGAATTTGCGCAACCTCCTCTTCACGAAGCTGCACGAACGATACAAGTTCCCCGCTGAATTTGAAAACACAAGCCTCAAAGGGAATAAAGTGAACAATGCTTCCCTCACGAAGATGAGCAAGGCCCTGTCTACTTGGAAAAGCAATGTGAAGAGAATGATCGAGAAAGGTGAGAGTTATGAGATGATCAAGGAGAAAAATCCTTCGATCACCGAAGATGACTACAACGACTTCAAGATCAATTGCTCGAGCACCGCAAACTCCGAATCAAGTAAGTGGGGGAAAGAAATGCGGGAGCTGAACTTAGGGGAACACACACTCGGTCCCGGCGGTTACAGAGTGGCGGAGCCTATATGGGACAAGGAGGAGGCGGACCGTGCTGAGCAAGGCCTACCGCCCCTCTTCGATAAATACGGTGACAAGCAGACCAGGAACTTTGTCAGGGCCCGGAACAAGAAGGACCCGAAAACAAAGGAGCTTACCACGGATCCAAAGACCAGGGCGCTTGAGCTTATTCTGGTAAGGAATACACCCCCGCGTAATTAGCTCCATATGGTTGCATTCTAATTAATGAAGCCAAATTTCTAAATGGTTCACATTCCTTCCGCAGGCGACTGAAAGCAGTAGCGTGGGGTCGACTAAGAGCAACCCTTGGGACACCACTCTAAATAGGGCGTTGAATGTAATGAAGAACAAGGATAAGCTCAGTAAGCCGACGTCAGCTGGTCGTGTGGCCGGCAAAGGCTTGTCGACAAAATGGTCGTCATACTATAACACTGGTGGGCGAAAGGAGAAAAAGACCAGCTCGGAAAGCCAGGCGCGCGAGGTTCAAGAACTCAGGGCACAGGTGGCGCGGATTCCGAAGATTGTCCAAGAGCAAGTGCAAAAACAACTCGGAGCGACGATCACCGCCATTGTGCCTACCTTGATCCAGGGGATTAGTGCGTGGATTGCGGGCGGTCAACAGGGGCCGCCCCCGATTCCTAGCTTCACGGCCAGCAACTCGCAGTACGCGATGGCGGGGCCATTGGTGTCTCCGGCGGAGGCGGCATTGGTGTCTCCGACGCCGGCACGGGAGCTTAATGCACCCGGGTGTACGCCGGCCGGCACCTCTGCAGCAAGCGGCCCCTCCGTCAACTGCACGCCCGCCGTTGGCGGTGCCTCGACATTAGCCGAGCTCGACGCCATCATCACGGTAACTAATTAAGCCTCTCTCGGCCGAGGACTTCATCTCCTTGCCTTTGACTGGGCATCCCTAACGCCCTACATGTTTTCGCAGGGCGCCGCCGACGTTCCGTGCACTCTCCTGCACTTCATGAACAACGAGTTGGTCGATGTCGCCAAGGGCAAAATCGTTCAACCGGGCAACCCCTTGTTCCACGGTACCCAGATGCCACCCAACTTGTTTAGGGTTCAACTGGTTCGGGTGCTGCCAGGCTGCGACGAGTTGTTACCTCCGATTCGACCCATCGGGGCCGACGATGATGACGTGATGACCCTCAGCGCCTGCCTGAGCTGGCCCCTGCTTTGGCCGAAGAGCCAGATTCGTTTGGGGGCGGGGGACACCACCCCAAAGACAACACCGCCAGTCGTGCCGGCGCCAAGTCGGCCCCATGGCAAGACCGCCGCAACGGTGCCGGACATCCCTATGCCACTGGATCCAAACATGCATATGGCACAGGATCAGAACGACGACGACGACGATACATTTGCCAACGTCGATCAGTACTTTGCCGATCATGGGGACGGTGGCGACTTCATGGGGCCTCCTTCTCAAGAACCCAACCCAACAAAAGACGTGTGCGATCTAGCCGGTACCGCGGAGAAGCCAAGTTGCAACAGGCGTCGTCTGCAGTTCAGCTCTCAGGAGACGCCTCCAGCTGCCGACTTCACCGAGCCTCAGATAGGCGAGGTGCGAAATATGATCAGCCCCAACACACTCAAGAAGGCGGTCTGTGAGCAGAACTCGGTCCCATTACAGGAGAAGAAGAAGGCACGCAAAAGAAAGACTAACAAGGGTGCGGGCCAGCCGGCACGGAGTACGATCCGTGCTCAGGACGGGCCACCTTCAACTGCGGATATCTCGAGGAGGGTGCATGTGGCGGGTAGGCCGATGCTACCGAGAAATATGCTCGATGCTGCAACCGGTGCAATGCGGAGTCTGCATGACAGTGTTCTTTCTTTGGAGAAGCGGCGTCTCGGAGAGAAGGATGTGGCATACCCGGTTTTCGCGGCCAAGGTGCCAAAGGGCAAGGGCTTTGTGGATAACTCCATCGGGGGTACGATCGTCCTGCGGTTTGATGACATCCACGCTATGTTGAACCTTCATCCGCTGCACTACACCTTCGTTCGGCTATTTTCGCTGAGTATGGAGATGCGGATCATTCGCGACAAGACCCCGGACATCGTGATAGTCGACCCCTTCTACATGCGTGCCAAGATCTTGGGCAGCGCTGGGGACCGGCAAGTCGCGAGTTCTTACCTCGAAGGCGTCATTCTGGCAAACCAAGATAAGGATAACTTCCTCGTGCCTTACTTTCCCGAGTAAGTCCTCCCCTCAACCGCCCCGTAACATATGAATTCTTAGATTTCGATCGTTTTTCTTTTAACATTCCGTGTTTTCTGCAGTGACACACATTGCACGCTCATCCTCCTAAGCCCCAAATATTCCATGGCCACGTATTTCGACCCGGACCGTCAGTCGAACGTAGACTACACAAATGTCAAGAAGGTTCTTGATGATGTTCTCCCCGGCCACGTCAAATCTGGAGGCACCTTCACCAGGCCTATTCGTAAGTACGGCAAGCACGTGTTCTCCCACAATACGACGTTCTGCTGCGTCAAGCAGCCGCCTGGCGGTCAAAAGGGTGCCTACTACGCCATCCATCACATGCGGGCGATCGTACGGGACCATCATCAACTTCTGCTACCGAGTAGACTCAAATATTGGGCCGCGAGCGTGTCGGCAATCCAGGACGCGGACATCAGACAAGAATTCTTTCACATCCAGTCGGAGTTTGCGGAAATCATCCATCAAGATGTCCTTCGTACCTCGGGGCAGTTCTACCTCAGAAATCAACCGTCCAACAGTGACATCGACACAATCCTACAAATGCAGGCTGACAACGCACGTTGTTTCATGACTCCCACGATAGACGGCGGCTTCATCCACGCTCCGGTCCCTTGAGTCGAGTCGAAAGCAGTGATGCTGTGTCTAGTTCTGAAACATCGATTGGCTCATGTTGTAATTAAACTTTAATGAACTTGTAGTATGTCTCTTTGGTTTCGAGAGCCCTTCAACTTAGATGTAATCGATGCTATTAATGTCTTGCTTTTCTCTTCCGATCGTTCTGTTGCATACTTATATATTGCTTATGTATTGTCTGTGAATTGGTACTAACGTTTCGTTTGGCTACTGCATAGCGATGCCGTGGTATGTCGTGTACAAGGGTAAGGTTCCCGGAGTCTACGACGACTGGGAGGAGTGTCGGAGACAGGTTCACCGATTCAGCGGTAACAGTTACAAAGGGTACGCCACTAGGGCCGAGGCCGAATCTAGATACGCCCGCTATCTAGCGGGAGAGGGGAGGGAGCGTTGGAGGAACCGGATGAAGACGAGTTTCATCGTGATGATGCTCATCGTGATGACCGCAGCTCTCTTCTATGTGATGGTAGTTTAGATGATTGATATCGACTTGTAATGTGAAGACAAACTCGCGGTCTCGAGACTTGTAATATAATGTTCTATCTTTGTTCGGTCTTTTCAATTCGGAGACTAATATGATGAATTGTATTCGGAGACTAAAATGATGAATTGTATTCAGAGACTAATCTTCTATTGTATTCGATGAATCTGTTGTTGATGTGTGCTGTCTATATTTTGTCCAATTATACATTTTGTAACCTGTGCAAAAAACAGAAAATAAAAAAAATAAAAAAACCTAATATTCATACTAATGGCGCATCACATCATAGTGCGCCATTAGTATGCCAAAGGATACTAATGGCGCATCACTAAACAGTGCGCCATTAGTATGCCGAAGTTACTAATGGCGCATCCTGTTGTTGTGCGCCATTAGTATGCCAAAGCACCTGGGTATACATGGCCCCCTGGGAGGCATACTAATGGCGCATCCTGTTGTTGTGCGCCATTAGTATGCCAAAGCACCTGGGTATACATGGCCCCCTGGGAGGCATACTAATGGCGCACTGTTGTATATACTAATGGCGCATCTGGGGTGCGCCATTAGTATACCAGATACTAATGGCGCACCAGTGGTGCGCCATTAGTAAAATATACTAATGGCGTGCTACTAATGGCGCACCACTAATGCGCCATTAATGGCCAAATTAGGTGCGCCATTAGTAGGCCTTTTCCTAGTAGTGCCCGCTGCTCCATGTTGTTGAGACCCGCCGTTGTCGACATGCCAGATGCCACGCCACTCCTCCGCCGCGAACACCACCCCTGCTGCCACTGGTCTCATCCCCTCCGCCTGCAGTTCCTCTAACCGAACACCCAAACGTCCCAGGCGGCGCCTCCAAGAAGGGTACGAGACACGCAGTGCCGCCGCCGCCCAATCTAAGGAGATTCCACTCTAGATTGTAGTGACAATTTACAAGGTTGTCCTAGATTCAATCCCGCACAACCACACCCAAGGGATTGTCAAAACGATGCTCGAGGAGGCGAGGACAACAAAAAAGAATTTGTTGTTCAGAGAATTCTGCATGGCCGCGTGAGGGCAATGTGGACGTTGAGCCCCCAAGCTCCATGGATGAATTTTTCCATGATCTCCGCTGTGATCGAAATTGATGTTGATGAAAATGCCCATCTGATCCCTAACGATCAGAGATGGAGCATAGTTCTCGACCTAGAGAAGGTGGCCAGCTGAGTCTGCGGCAAATGAGATCGTGCCAAAGATGAAGATCTGTCCCGGCACGCAGATCGTGTTGGATCCAATCTAAACTCTCAATGCACCATGACGATCACCTAGCAAGACCTGTATGGGTCACCACTGGCGGAGCTGAATCCGGCGGATCTCAGGGTAGGGGATCCAAAGCTAGACATCTTAGATTGATGGTACAGGGACACAAGGTTTCACCCAGGTTCGGGCTCTCTGAGGAGATAATACCCTACGTCCTGCTCTGGTTATATTATTGCGTTGGGGGTGTACAAAGTGCAGGTGATCTACCATGAGATTACAATGTGTAGATGTAAGATCTATCGACCAGCCCAGCCATGGCTTATATAAACATGTGTAGAGGCCTGGGATTACAGGAGTCCCAATTGGATACATCGGAGAGGAGGATTCCTTTTCTTAAACATTGAGGCTTCTTGATTTCCCTTATAGATCGCCATAGGCAGCCCGAAGTGGCCCAGGACAGAACTGGCCTAGGGGTACTCAGCCTGACCCACCAGGCCGGGAGTCAACATGGTGAGAAGCCCCTTAGTCAGGACATCTTCACCCGTGGCACAACACTACCGAACGGACAACACGGAGGGCCTCTTCTCCCTCGATGAGCCCCGGGAGGTGGGTACTTCGGCATCCTTTATACGAGTAATGCATATGTTGAATTTATTACAGAATCTAACTTGCAACACATTTGCAAAACCGTACAATTTATACTCTACAAGGTTTTATAAATAGGGATATTTAAATTAGTGCCCCTGGTTCCTTAGTTGTGCTCACTTTTCCCCACGCTCCAAACTTTTGCTCACTTTTCCCCTCTTCCTTAGCTGAAACTCTCACAAATGCTCATAGCGGGCGTTTGCCGTCTTGACCGTCCATTGACCATTAATTGCTGACGAGTGGGGCCGAGTCTTCGTCTGACTGTTGCTTGCTGACGGGTGGGACCGCAAGGAGACACGTATTGGGCAGCTTGTCTGAATCTGAAACAAATCTAGATAGGCCGCACTGCACCGCGCCGCCCCTCCCCCTCCGCCGGCGTTGTGCCGCGTCGACCACAGTTGTTTCCTCCACCCTATGCCCCTATTCAGTTCGTCGGCGACGCCGCGTCTCCGCCAGATATAGCCCACCTCCCCACCTGGGATTACATAGCGATGTTGAGTGAGGATGGCCGGAATGCAGTCGACCGTGGAGAGGATTGGGTGGAATCTGCGGCAGATAATTCATGGATTAAACCTGGGTAAGCATTGTTTCCTCTCGAATTAACGTTCTAAGTCGTATTGTAGGCCGTATTTGACTTCTGTTTGCTTGAATCGTTTGAATTTGTGCTCGATTTTACCCGGCTAACTGAAGCCTTTGTTTCCTTCAACAAAATAGGATTGATCCCGCGCTGGCTTTCCGGCTGGCGATTAGAATGGAAACTAGTGTGCTGCGTGGTACTAAACCGCATTTGATTTCATCATTTTTCTATCCCAAAGTGGTAGAAACCAGCATATCTTTCAAAGATTTGCGAGCTGAGCTCCGAAACACCTATCCCTGGAGTGATGTCGATGCTGTTGAACTGAATTACTTCAGCAGTGACGAGCAAAGATTTCTCCCACTAACTTGCGACGATCATATGCCATTGCTTTTTGCTAGGATTGCTGGCTGCCGATTTGGTAAACTCCAAATCGATGTGCTTCAGCCACGCGCAGAACGGGCGAAGGGGAAGGGAGTTCAGACATCATCTGTCTGTGCTAATAGCCAGCACCCCGGCACTCCTTGTAGGTCGACACCAAGTAAAGCAAGTGGTTCATGGAGCCAGAACATGCCTACTGCCAATTCTGGTTCCGATTCAGCTGCTGCTTCTCGTGTACCTTCTGCAGTTGGTGTAGAAGAAGATGCAGAACCTGACGAGGCAGTGCCTACAAATGATGATGAAGATGAGATGATGTTTCCTGAACTGGTCGATGTAGCCAGTCAGCAAGCAGTGGATGACGAATATATGGAGGAGCCCATCAGCCAAGCTAGGTTTGATGACACTGACGATGAAGAGAAGGTGGAGAACATGGAGAGCTTAATCGAGGATGAATACGATGGTGATGACATGCCAACAATTGAGTGGAACAGGGAAAAACCTGAGCTTAGTGTAGGTACCATTTTCCAATCAATGGTGGACTGTCGGAATGCAGTGACAACATGGTGCATTATATCTGAAAACACCTATAAGATTAATAGGAGTGAGCTAGCAAGGTTCACAGTATTTTGTCCATATCCTAGGTGTAGGTGGAAGTTGCATGCATCTCGTATGATCAAGAGCAAATATATTTAGGTAATCCAAGTTCAGTTAGTAATTTAGTTTCAGATCGTTGAGTAAGGTTTCTCAACTGATTTTTACCCTTTTATTTTGTTTCAGATAAAGAAGAACCCACACAAGCACACATGTCCACCTGGAGGGGGAGGGGGGAAGGCCAAAACCAAGCTAGCAAAAACTAGGTGGGTGGCAGATGCTATATTGGATTGGCTGAGAGAAGAACCTAGACTTGGTCCAATAGCACTCCATGGGAAGCTTTTTGAGAAGTACAAGATAGAAATTCCTTACATGAGAATTTTCAATGCTAGGGAAAGGGCTCTTGACAAAATTAATGGTCAATGGAATGACAGTTTTCAGCTGCTTTACACTTTCAAAGCTGAAGTGGAGATGGCAAGTCCAGGGAGTGTTGTAGAGATTGACAAGCATACAGTTCCATTCAAAATAAATGGGAAGTCATTTCAGAAGGAGTGCTTCAGAAGGGCTTTTGTTTGTTTCAAGGCTTGCTGGCAGGGGTTTCTAGATGGTTGCAGGCCCTATTTGGCTGTAGATGCTACACATTTGACTGGAAGATGGAGAGGACAGTTAGTAGCAGCTTCTGCAGTTGATGGACACAACTGGCTATTCCCAGTTGCATTTGGTGTGGTGGAGGCAGAGTCTGAGGAAAGTTGGGTCTGGTTTCTGCAGCAGTTGCGCAACATTATAGGCACACCCCCAGGTTTAGCTATACACACAAATGCTTGCAAGGGTTTACAGAGTGCAGTGGAAATTGTATTCCCTAGAGTGGAGCATAGGGAATGTATGCGACACCTAGCGCATAATTTCAAAAAGAAGTTCAAAGGTAAAGTTTATGATGAGAACTTATGGCCAGCATCATACACATGCAGCAAAAGGAAGCATGAACACCATTTGAGAGTGTTGTATGCTCAAAATCCTCTTGTGAAGGAGTACATGGATGCACATCATGGTAAGGTGTGGTCAAGAAGCCAATTCAACGAAATCTGCAAAGTAGATTATGTGACCAGTAACCTTGCAGAATGCTTCAATTCAAAGTTCAAGTCAGTGAAAGGGCTCTTGTTGTGGCAAGCATTTGACAAGATGAGGCAAATGATCATGATAAAGATGGCTCTTCGCAAAAGAATTGCAGAAACACAATATGTTGGTCATCAAATGCTCCCATCACTGATTAAGGCATTGCACTTGAAGGCAAGAGGACTGAAGATGAAATGTATTCGATCTGGTACATATGAGGGAGAGGTTACATATACTGACACTAAAAATAGGGTATGGAGGTATCCTGTGAACCTAAGTACTAGAGAATGTACTTGTAGGCAATGGCAGATCCGTGGGAAGCCATGCATACATGCCCTACATCTGATGACCGTTATCGGGGGTGCAGATGGTGAAGTTGATCAATATTGCTCTGAGTATTTCTCTGTTGCCAAATTTATGTCTGCTTATGCTGACAATGTGCCTGCACTATTGGGGAAAGATCAATGGAACATAGTAGATCCAGGGTTCAAACTCCACGCTCCTGTCATTACTAGACCACCAGGAAGACCAAGGAACCAGAGGATTAGAGCAGGTGAGGAGGGTCGTCTACCAAAGAAGCGTGCTTGCCAAAAAAGTGGAGTTCTGGGGCATATTGCTAGGCTTTGTACCAATGCAGTGGATGCATCATTTGGAGAGGAGGAAAGATGGACAGCAGCCAATGCTGAGGAGAATGCAGCAGCAATGGAGACTGAAGATGCAGTGGAGAATGCAGCAGCAATTGAAGCAGTGGAGAATGCAGCAGCAAATGAAGCATCTTGGTATGTGTTTGCACCCTTTGTAGAATGCAACTACCCTTTTGTTTGCATTTGTTGTCTTTTTTGCCTATGGCTTATAATTTTATTTACCAGCTCTAGGGAGAAAAGGCCAAGAGATGAAGAAGCAGAAGATTTTGAAACCATGGCCTTTGATGGTTTTGAAGCTATAAGAGAGGAAGAGGAGGGGGTAATTTTTCCAACCGTGCCTTTAAAGATTATTGAACCCATAGATGACCGTCAAATGGTCGTCAAGTTCTCGGCGAGTGGAACTACTCCATCAACACCTCCACGGGGAAAACCCCAAGTAAAGCCCAAGATCAAAAGGAACAAGAGTCTGAAAGAAAAGAGCATCTCAACTAGGGAAACCAGGAGCAAGACGGTGAAGCCAGCTGCAAACACAAGGAGCAAGTCGAAAATTTGAATTAAGTTGTTGGGAAATGTTTGTGTTGTCAATTTGAGGGCGAGTCGATCGCTTAAAACTTGGTAGATTTGTATTAAGATGTTGACATCTTAAAACTTGGTATATTTGAGCTACTGTGAAAACTTACCAGTTGTAATAAGGGATCCCTTGTAATAATGTTGCTTCTACTTTGGTTTCTTATTTGTGTCAGAATTCAAATTTCCATCAAAATTTGAATTTAAATCAATATTTTAATTTGGGCCAAAATTTGGATTCGAGCCGAAGTTGAAGTTGAACATTGGAGGTTCATTGCTCTGTGTGGTGTATTTGATCGAGCATTTGAAGCCCAATATTCGTAGGTGAACAGTCCGAATGAGAAATGTGCTAGAAACAAGCTCGAAAGCTAGGGTAAACAGCCCTATTTGAAATCAAGTTTTTTTTACCTTGGCTAAATGAGGCATATATATTTTTATGAACACTTGTTCCATATATATGGGGTAAAAACAAAGTCTCACTATTTATTGATTAATATTCATATTACTACATTTTTTTTGAAAAAATATGCTTTTAATTCAAAACCGTGAAATAACACGTTTTAGATATGAAAATGAAAAAGTAAGTTCAGATCCTTCTTATTCACTCGAAAATGAAGCTATGGAGATTTTTTTCTGATTATTTTGAATTTTTTGATTTTTTTTCAAACCCTAAACCCTCTCTCCCTATTATACGAACTCTGAACATGTTCATAGGTGATAGCTCATTTGTGTGAAGCCTTTTTTCATGAAAATGACCTACACCAAGTTTATATTTTTTCTCATAACCTTGTCACATATGACGGCTATGTGCACAAGAATTACAACATTTTGAGTTTTTTTGAATTTTTTAAAAACATTTGAACTTGATTTTGACAGATCACTTCAAAAAATGATTTTTCAAAAAAATGCCCCTATACCGAGTTTATATTTTTTTATGGTAACTAGGTCTCATAAACGGACGAACTACGTTTGTTTTATATTTTTGCGATTTTTTCTAATTTAGTTATGGCCATTTGAAATCTGGTCAAACCCTAATAACCCCGTTGACTCGCTCATAACCCCGTAGAAATGCTCCAAACCCTAGCGTCGAACGTCCGTCGTCGGATCCTACCAAGCGCCAAACACCACCCGTCAGATGTGGGCAGGCATGCGCGATCCGCGTGATGCATCCTGATTGGCTACTGCACTGTCCTTCTCGGTTTTTACGATCTGCCCCACTTTACATATGAAATTGTATTTTTCGCACATGACCACCACATGTCAGTGTTAAGAGTTGGTTCAAATATTCAAACTACAAAATACAATGTGGCAAATCGTTAATATAGCTTCCCCTTCTCCTCTTCTCCATCTGACAGACAAAGGCATCGAGTAGATAGGGCAATTCCTCTGTTTCTTTCCCCATCTTCTCGTTCTTCTTCCTCTCGAGCAATTCCTCTGTTTCTTTCCCCATCTTCTCGTTCTTCTTCCTCTCGAGCAATTCCTCTGTTCCTTCCTCTCGGGCGATATGTCGACCTCCTCGTCAGCCCCCCGTTCCACGTGGCCGGTGTATGGTCCAGTGCCGATGACTCGATGCACTGACTGCCCACGGACTGCGCCACTGAAGCAGTTGACTTCGAAGGAGGAGAAGAATGGGAACTTTGGGCGCGAGTTCGTCAAATGCGAGAGCAAGCCGGAGGGGCAGGTTAGATCTGAGTTTTCCTCGCATCCTTTATCTCTAATTTCTCAAAAAATCTATCACATTTCGTTTTCAGATCGTGAAGAAATGCCACCATTTCGAGTGGATGGATGATTACATCCAGAGGCTTCAAGGGTTGGGCTTGCTGGATTCGAGGGGGAATGCAATCCGCGAGTTCAATCTGCCCCATGACAGTGCCGCTCCGGCAGCAGCAGCGCGTCCGGAATACCCGACGGTGGTAGATGTCGAACTGAAGACGGAATTGAAGAAGATGAACAAGAACTTCAAGCAGCTGATTGAGTTGAAGAAGCAATCCAATCTGATAGCTTTAGGAATACTTGCTCTAGGAATTTTTTACTTGATGGCCATCTCTCGTTAGAGATGTTTGTCTACTGTTGTTGCCACTGTTTAGCAATCCAAGTCTGTTTATCTCAAATGCAACTCTGTTTAGTGCAACTGTCGATCTCTGAATGTATGCAGTTTACTGTTAAGTTTCGACACTTTCAGTTTCGGCAGAAGACAAGTACCAGTTCAGTGATAGGATTATTTTGTTAGCAAATAACCTTGAGTGTTGGATCATACCCTAGCTCGTCAGATGACAGTAAGCAGTACTTGAGCAGCACAAGGGATATACATCAAGTTCATCTCTTCTCTCTCGCACTTGCCAAACTTTTGTCCTCGAGTTCGTCAGTTCTGCTAGAAACCTAGTTCGCGGGCCCAAAGAGAATCAAGCTGCAATAGGCCCACAAAGGATAAATGAGGCCCAGAAACAAGCGATGTTTCTTTTTTTTTGTTTAGGAACAAGTGCTTTGTCCTTTTTTGTTTCTGATTGCTTTTTTCATTAATTTGATTGCCCAATCTCTTCTATCTCATTGAGGATTTTTTTTGCTTTCCTTTATGGGTCCCTTCATTTTTTAGAATCAAAGTATTTGCAAACCGCAGTATTATTATGCCTAGAGAACCAATACTTCATGATTGAAAAAAGAGGTCCAACCCTCTTTTTTATATACTTCAAACATAGTGTAGTTTTCTACATATTAAAGTATATAAAACTACACTTTTGACTAAAGCCAAACATCTCAAAGTATTTGATACTTCAATATTTCTGAAAACCAAAGTATTCTTTGAATACCTAAAAATACAGAGCTCTCAAACCAAAGCCGTGTACAAATGTACAATATGTTCTTATTTTTAGAAGGCATCTATGAACACATCATTTTTAGTTAGTTTGGTTAATTTTCCCCACGCCAATTAGCCGTGTCTAAACTTGGGACAAACAAAATACAAAGGGAAATACAAACATAACAAAGCATTAATATAACACACATAAATTAACTTAGATAGTAGGGTTGCTAGGGCAACAAACATAACAAAACATTAATATAACACACATAAATAGATAGGGTTGCTAGGGCAACATAAGTTCCCAAGTTCTTACATAGCTAGGTCGGGCAACACGCACACCAAACTCACACTCACACTACATAGTAGATAGGGATAGGGTAGCTAGGGCAACACGCACACTGCCGGCTTCACCGTCTTCTTCGCCGTCGGCTTCAGTACTCCTCCTCCTCAAGGCCGTTGTCGCCGACGTAGTACGGGAGGCTGTGCATGCGGTTGCGAGCGGGGAAGACGCTCTCGAAGTCCGTGAAGATGTTATGGGTGGTGAATGCGATGAACTCGCACCCACACCAATACACCTTGCCGAGCAGGTAGTAGGCATCGAACCTGTTGGTGAAGTGGACGACGAGCCCTACCACTGGAGCGTTGGCGTGGGGACGCTGCTCCACGAGGTTGAACATGGGCGGCGAGCCCGGCGGGAGGTGGTGGAAGCCCGCACGGAGGAACCCCCGTGCAAGCTCAGTGCTACCCCTCCAGCGTGAGATCGCCCACACGCGGAGCGATGCCTCGACGACGACTTTGGCGGGGTACCGCCGTTCCGGCACGGTGGGCGGCGCTTGGAACGTCGGCCCGGTGTACTGCATCTTGAAACGCTTCGCTGAGTGGAACGGCTTTGGCTTTTGGGGGAAGAAGAGAAGTGGGAGGCGCAGATGGATCTGTAGAAGAAGAGGCAATGAAGGGCAGTTTAAATAGCCAGGAAAGACGAAGTGGGTACACGCGCAAACGGCGTAGATCGTGACTCAGTGCGTGCGTGAACCGATGCGATCATAAATGTGTGAACGTGAATCCATGCGAACGTGCTTTGCGTGCTCTGCGTTGGCGGTTGCCTGCCTCCCCCTTCTGCGTGCTCTGCGTTGGCGGCTGCCTGCCTCCCCCTTCTGCGTGCTCTGCGTTGGCGGCTGCCTGCCTCCCACAACTGAATCGAGCGGCACTCGTGCGGCGTGAACCGATGCCTCGACATAGACGCGAGCGTGCGTGCAGCCTGCCCCTTCTGCCACCGGCACGTATGCCTGCGACGCGTGAAACGACGCTGCGGAGCGACTAAATCCACCGGCAACCGGGCGGCAAGGATCGATGCGTGCGTCTCGGCGTGCATGCATGCGTTTAGGTCTAGGTCACTAGATGCGTGCGTGGCGGTGTTCGCATGCATAGCAGGCTAAATCGATGCCAAAGCCGGGCATGCATAGCAGGCTGCATCCATCGATAGAAGGCTTTTTTAATTTATTCCCAACAAACTAACGGGCCCGTCCTATGAACACAAACACGGCCCAACCAGCGAAGCCACAACCACAGTCAACAGAGTCCAACGTGGCCCCACAAGTCAGTTAACGGCCAAGACGGCAAATGTCTGTTATGAACATTTGTGAGAGTTTCAGCTAAGGGAGTGGGGAAAAGTGAGCAAAGGTTTGAAGCGTGGGGGAAAACTGAGCACAACTAAGGAATTGGGGGCACAGATGGAATAAGCCCTTATAAATATGGTGACCAACACCCGAGCCGCGAGCTCCGCCAGAGCACGTAGCTCCCACCACCTGGGCCACCGCCCTGCATCCAAACACCCTAGAGACCATCCAAGATACGTGCATTGCATAAATGGGCAGATCCCTGCCACCGACATAGCCACGAGCAATCAGCCTGCCCCAATCATCACCCTATCTGAAACCAGGAAGCACTAAGGCCAACTCCAACGCACGACCCCAAATCGTCCACCCCCGTCCGTTTGGGGATAAATGGACATAAACCGCGGCCCAACACGCAACCCCTCCGTAAAAAGCATCAATTTCTGGTCCGTCTCGCCCCATCCCAAGAGCAAAGTTGGGCGGGCTTTGCATATGGAACGGACACAAGCAGACGATTCTTTGCGTGGTCCTCGTCCGGCTGTGCCCTTTGCATGTGACCCCTGACCCACCTGTCATTGAGACCAGATGGGCCCGCCTGCCCAACCACCCATCCCCCTCTCTCTCCCTTTTTCTCTCTCTTCCCCACCAACCCACCCATGCATGCTCTCGCGTCGGGTACCGACACTTTGGCCGCCGCCACCTAGCTAGTGCCAGTCCTGCACGCTGGCAGTCACCTCCAGGCATGGAAGTTCGAAGGCGAGCACCAGCTGCAACACTGGGCGCGGCGAGGTGGTTGGCGGCGCAGCGAGCGGGGCCGGGCGCGACTGCGAGCGGGGTGCAGGCGCGATAGGCCAGGTGGTGGGCGGCGCGGGCATTCAGACAAGTGAGGAAACGGCCGCTGCGGACGCGGCGGTGGGCGGCGAAGTGGGCCGGCGCTGCGAGCAGTGGGCGCGGCGAGCGTGGCGCGGTGCGGGCGACCCCATGGACAGCGGCCACGTCGAGCAGGCCGCGAGGCATCCACGGCGAGTGAGCGCGGCGTTGCTGCAGGACGGCCACGACGAGGGAGCTCGCACGCACGGGCGCTGCGCTGCTGCGGGACGACCACGGCAGGCGAGCGGGCGCGGACGCTGGCGGGGAGTAGGTGCGGCAGCCACGGCGAGCAGGCTTCGGGGCGGCCACGGCGAGCGGGCGTGGCGTTTCTGCCGGACGGCCACGGCGAGGGAGCTCACGCGCGCGGGCACGGCTCTGCTGCTGGCTGGCCACGACGACGGGCAGGGAGCAGGCTGCGGGATGGCGGGGTCACGTGCATGGCCGACACGGAGCAGGAGGGCGAGGCCAGGGCGCGACGCGTGCTGCTACGAACGGGCGAGCACGAGCAGCTGCAAACGCGGGCGAGCGTGAGGTGCTGCAAACGCGGGCGAGCGCGAGCTATTATGGCTGCAGGGCGACCACGGGGCCAAGCGCGCGGGCGTGGCGCGGGCGAGCTCGGCGGGGCTGCGGGGCAGCAGGCGCGTGGCCGAGGCCGGGGCGTGGCGGACGAAGTGTAGGCGGACGTTTTGGGGATGGTGGCCGCGTTGGGCGCCTCGAACAAATGCCGTACGCGTATGTCTATTTTCTCACCCATTGCTACTCCAAACGGATAAAATCCGGACAAAATGGACGTCCGTTTGGGTCTAGCGTTGGAGTTGCCCTAAGTGGGAAAAAGTGGAAGGAGAGAGAGCGGACTGTGTCTAGACCGGCGCCCCCTACGCCAGTGATGTGGGGCTTGATCACCCAGCCCTCCTGCAGCCTCCCATCAGGCCACCCTTGGCGCCCCCTTGCGGATTCTGGCCAGATCCGTAGGAGGCCGTGCCAGCCGCCCGCCCACCAGTGAGGGCCGCCAGACCAACCAGACCCTACCGCAAGGACGACCTCCAAAGGGGCCAACCATCAGCCCCCCATCACCACTAGTAGGAAACGAGCCATCAGTCCTGGTTTCAGAGGCCCTTTGGTCCCGGTTCTTCAACCGAAACTAAATGATCAGGACTAATACCCTTCACTTTTAGTCCCGATCGTGTGACGAACTGGAACTAACGGTGCTGCACGTGGCCCCTGCTGGTTCTGTTTCTCTCTTGGTTCCAGAAAAAGGACCGGCACCATAAACTCGGATACAAGAACAGGGAAGATCCCAAATGTCATGAGAGTACCCCAGTTCGACGCAAACGCCGCGGGCACCCAGTAGAACGGATCGGCTAGGGACCCACCCAAAGGTGAGTGGTTTGGCCCCATATAGAGGAAGCTGGCCGGCGGCCATGAAGATATGAAGATGGAAAGCCAGGCGGCCGTGTAGAAAAATTTGTGACTGAGAGGGACGCGCTGCTTTGGGCGCTACACCCGTGGCAAGAACCGCACGAGTGTGGTCAGGTTTCTACGCCACCTCGGCACATCTGCCATGTGACCTAGCTAGACTACTGTGTTCCAGTTCTGGGAAGACGAACCGAAGCAGAGGGAACGTGTTTGCCGGCGACCTGCAGAGAGTGTTTAGATCCTAAAGAAAAACCGGGGAGAGGGTTTCGAGGAGGGAGGAGGGCGAGGAAAGTCCTGATGCAAAAACGATTCAAATACATACAAGTACAGATATTTTACAAATAAGATAAAAATATTCTTGTGGAGATGTATACATAATGCAATTCCTTTCTACTGCGTGTTAGCAAACAGGCATATAGCTCAATCAGAATAATGTCCACTCTGTTTGAAAGAAGCGGAAGACGTTGCACATATGGCGTTCAAGTGTACCCCGGCTCAGGAGATTTGGAGGAGCCTAGGCGTACATGAAATAATAGAACAAGTGGCTACACCTGGCAGATCAGGGGCGGAGATACTGGAGATATTTCTCTGCGACCCAGCGCATCAAACACAATGTATGGACTCGGTTGATCTAACTGAGTTGATCGTTGTAACGAGCTGGTATCTATGATGGTGAAGAAGGCAATTTGTGCGACACGAAGAGGTTCAGTCTCCTGTTCGGTCAAGCCAGTCTATCCGTGCACTTTGTCTGAATTTTGTGAGAGCAGCGACCAAACCTGCAGCAACCCCTCGTCACAACCTATGGAGAAAACCGATGTTGGGCCAACTTATTCTTAATGTTGATGCTGCGTTCTCAGAAGAGGAGAATACAGGTGCTTGCGGGGCAATTATAAGAGATAGCAGCGGTATGTTTGTGGGCGCAGCAACGGCTAAACTCGAGCACGTGGCAGATGTGGTGTCAGCGGAAGCAGCCGCACTTGTGAAGGGACTCAAGTTAGCCAGTTCTATTGGTGCCAACTCTATCTTGGTACAGATGGACAATTTAGTCATTGTGGAAGCAATTCAAAAGAATACTGGCCATTCAATGATCGCTGCCCCTATTCTTGACGTCTGCCGAACTCTTCTTCACGACTTCGGAAAGGCTTTATTAGAGCATTGTAACCGTGAATCTAATATGGTAGCTCATGCGCTAGCTCATAATGGACGTGTGGATCCACCAAACTTGTGGTTGGACGCACCTCCCGACTTTATTTCTGGACTTTTAGCAGACGATGTAAGCGTTTGTTTAAATTAATAAAGCTAGCCATGAAGGCCTTTCCCTAAAAAAAAGTACAGATATTTTACGTGTCCTTATACTCCCTCCCTTCCTCAGTACAGAACACAGAACACACGTTTTTCTTTCGAGATGTACAAGACACGTATTCAAAACTCATGTTTGAACCATCAAGTTTTATACAAAATTATATTATCGTATTTTTTGCAAATAGGACCCTAGATCTATTAAGGATAGCCAGTAGTCAACACACCCTAAATTTATAGAATAATGTTTATACGTTAAAATACATTCTAAATTATAAAATATAATGAATGCAAGCTAGTCTTGATTTAACAATTGGTGAATGTCAAATGCACTTTCTTCCTTGTTCATCTCCAAGTTTACCAAATGATATAACATTTGTAACACAACAATTCAAACTGTCTTGTGCGAAACAGAGCAAAATTCCATCAGAAACTTAATAAATCAATTACATTGAGTATAATGTGCATCCTAGTGAATTACCTTATTTATATTGCATTTTACAGCAAGACCATCAAAGTATGTTCCTATCATTAAAAAGGCAATCACATAACACTGGTAGAAAAAGAGGCTTCCATACGCCCCCATTAGTCCCCAAAACAATCGAACCGCGACAAAAGGGGTCTTTAGTCGCGGTTCGGGAGGAGACCCGCGACCAACTATCTGGGCCCAGCGCGCTCGGTGGACAGCTGGCGGACGGGAGGGGCTTTAGTCCCGGTTGGCCTGGCCAACCGGGACTAAAGGTCCCCGAAGGCCTTTAGTCGCGGTTGGCCAGGCCAACCGGGACTAAAGGCCCATCCAGCTGGCGGACGGGAGGGGCTTTAGTCCCGGTTGGCCTGGCCAACCGGGACTAAAGGTCCCCGAAGGCCTTTAGTTGCGGTTGGCCAGGCCAACCGGGACTAAAGGCCCATCCCTATATATAGGACTCAGCTCACTTCACTTCACTCAGCTCACTTCACAATTTTCAGAAGGGGGTGGTGGGTTTGCTTTTGGTTCCTCCTATGCACACAAGGTGTTCGATGAAATGCCCGAGAGCCTGAAACAAACATGATATGAAGTGTCCGAGCCACACTTGAGCTTTCTCATTTATTTTTCCTCCGCGATCGCGGTTAGCAACTTGAACCTTTCATGTGTCA
The DNA here is from genome assembly GCF_018294505.1 of Triticum aestivum. NCBI lineage: Eukaryota > Viridiplantae > Streptophyta > Magnoliopsida > Poales > Poaceae > Triticum > Triticum aestivum. Next base: position 55,235,753 of record NC_057808.1, on the reverse strand, counting down.
TTGATAAAATATGCATGTGTGTAGTTCATTGTTTAATTTGTATTATTTCTAGCTAGTTAGTTTAACAAATGCATGATGGTTAATTATATACTTTATATAATAATAATGCAGATGAATCGGCAATGGATGTACGGTCCCCGACTCTCCGGCGAGTTCACTACGGGTTTGAAAGATTTCCTCGTAGTGGCAAATGCGAACAAGCAGCAAGGTTTTATTATCTGTCCATGTGCTGTCTGTAAGAATCAGAAGGGTTACTCCTCCTCAAGAGACGTTCACATGCACCTGCTTCGGCACGGTTTCATGCCAAGCTATAATTGTTGGACCAAGCATGGAGAAAGAGGGGTTAGAATGGAAGAAGATGAAGAAGGGGATGATATCGATGACAACTATCATGATCATTTCGGTGATACTTTCATGGAGGATGATGCTGAAGGTGGGGAAGGGTTAGGTGAAGGTGAAGAAGAGGCACATGATGAGCCCGCTGATGATCTTGGTCGGACCATTGCTGATGCACGGAGACGCTGCGAAACTGACAAGGAGAGGGAGAATTTGGATCGCATGTTAGAGGATCACAAAAAGTCGTTGTATCCAGGATGCGATAATAGTCTGAAAAAGCTGGGCTGCACACTGGATTTGCTAAAATGGAAGGCACAGGAAGGTGTAGGTGACTCATCATTTGAAAATTTGCTGAAAATGTTGAAGAATATGTTTCCGAAGAATAACGAGTTGCCCGCCAGTACGTACGAAGCAAAGAAGGTTGTCTGCCCTCTAGGTTTAGAGGTTCTGAAGATACATGCATGCATTAACGACTGCATCCTCTACCGCGGTGAATACGAGAATTTGAATGAATGCCCTGTATGCACTGCATTGCGTTATAAGATCAGAGGCGATGACCCTGGTGACGATGTTGAGGGCGAGAAACCCAGGAAGAGGGTTCCCGCCAAGGTGATGTGGTATGCTCCTATAATACCACGGTTGAAACGTCTGTTCATGAACAAAAAGCATGCCAAGTCGTTGCGATGGCACAAAGAGGACCGTAAGTCCGACGGGGAGTTGAGACACCCCGCTGATGGAACGCAATGGAGAAAGATCGACAGAGTGTTCAAAGATTTTGCAGCTGACGCAAGGAACATAAGATTTGGTCTAAGTACTGATGGCATGAATCCTTTTGGCGAGCAGAGCTCCAGCCATAGCACCTGGCCCGTGACTCTATGCATCTACAACCTTCCTCCTTGGTTGTGCATGAAGCGGAAGTTCATTATGATGCCAATTCTCATCCAAGGCCCTAAGCAACCCGGCAACGACATCGATGTGTACCTAAGGCCATTAGTTGAAGAACTTTTACAGTTGTGGGCCAGACCTGGTGTACGTGTCTGGGATGAGCACAAAGGAGAGGAATTTGACCTACGAGCGTTGCTTTTTGTAACCATCAACGATTGGCCTGCTCTCAGTAACCTTTCGGGACAGACAAATAAGGGATACAATGCATGCACGCACTGCTTACATGAGACTGAAAGTGTACGTTTGGTTAATTGTAAGAAGAACGTGTACCTGGGTCATCGTCGATTTCTTCCCCGAAATCATAACGTAAGAAAGAAAGGCAAGCATTTCAACGGCAAGGCAGATCACCGGCCGAAGCCTGCGGAACGTACTGGTGCTGAGATATTTGATATGGTCAAGGATTTGAAAGTCATCTTTGGAAAGGGTCCTGGCGGACAATCAGTTCCGCGGGGAGTTGACGGGCACGCACCCATGTGGAAGAAGAAATCTATATTTTGGGAGCTAGAATATTGGAAAGTCCTAGATGTCCGCTCTGCAATCGACGTGATGCATGTTACGAAGAATATTTGCGTGAACCTGCTAAGCTTCTTGGGCGTGTATGGGAAGACAAATGATACAAAGGAAGCACGGCAGGACCAGCAACTTTTGAAAGACCCAGATGACCGGCATCCGGAATGGTTTCAAGGTCGTGCCAGCTACGCTCTTACCAAAGAAGAGAAGGTCATTTTTTTTGAATGCCTGAGCAGTATGAAGGTCCCGTCTGGCTTCTCGTCGAATATAAAGGGAATAATAAACATGGCGGAGAAAAAGTTCCAAAACCTGAAGTCTCACGACTGCCACGTGATTATGACGCAATTGCTTCCGATTGCTTTGAGGGGGCTCCTACCGGAAAATGTTCGAGTAGCCATTGTGAAGCTATGTGCATTCCTCAATGCAATCTCTCAGAAGGTAATCAATCCAGAAGATCTACCACGGTTACAGAACGATGTGGTCCAATGCCTTGTCAGTTTCGAGTTGGTGTTCCCACCATCCTTCTTCGATATTATGACGCACCTCCTGCTCCACCTAGTCGAAGAGATTTCCATTCTCGGTCCTGTATTTCTACACAATATGTTCCCCTTTGAGAGGTTCATGGGAGTATTAAAGAAATATGTTCGTAACCGTGCTAGGCCAGAAGGAAGCATCGTCAAGGGCTATGGAAATGAGGAGGTAATTGAGTTCTGTATTGACTATGTTCCTGACCTTAAGCCGATTGGTATTCCTCAATCGCGGCACGAGGGGAGACTAAGTGGAAAAGGCAAGATCGGAAGGGAATCCACGATATGTATGGACGGTCATTCTATGACTGAAGCACACCACACAGTTCTGCAAAATTCCAGCTTGGTGGCTCCGTACTTCGAGCAACACAAGAATATTTTACGCTCGGACAACCCGGGGAAGCCTGAATCCTGGATTAGAAAGGCCCACATGGAGACTTTCGGCAGTTGGTTGCGAAAACATTTAATGAATGACAATGATGTTGGAGATCAGCTGTACATGTTGGCCAAGAAACCATCTTCGACTATAACGACTTTCCAAGGGTACGAGATAAATGGGAATACATTTTACACCATCGCCCAAGATAAAAAGAGCACCAACCAAAACAGTGGTGTCCGCTTTGATGCAGCAACCGAGAATGGGCAAATCGTCACATATTATGGTTACATAGAGGAGATATGGGAACTTGACTATGGACCCTCCTTTAAGGTCCCTTTGTTCCGGTGCAAATGGTTCAAGCTAACAGGAGGTGGGGTAAAGGTGGACGAGCAATACGGAATGACAATGGTGGATTTCAACAATCTTGGTTACCTTGACGAACCATTCGTCCTTGCCAAAGATGTCGCTCAGGTTTTTTACTTGAAGGACATGAGTAGCAAACCGAGGAAACGGAAAGATAAGAAAACGATCAGTACATCATGCGATGATCCAAAGCGCCACATTGTTCTTTCAGGGAAAAGAAACATCGTGGGAGTGGAGGACAAGACAGACATGTCAGAAGATTATAATATGTTTGGTGAAATTCCGCCCTTCAAAGTGAACACTGACCCAAGCATTAAGTTAAATGATGAGGATGCTCCATGGATACGGCACAATCGTAAGCAAGCAGGGACACAAGGGAAGAATTGATGTGTAATAATTTATTGTACCAAACTTTGTATTTGGTCGATGAACTGAATGATGTATCAAACCTTTTGTCAAACCTTCAAGGGATTTTAAAATGAATTAGTTTTATTTTTCTGATTTTTTTGATATATAATTGTATTTTTAAGATTTTAAAATGAATTAGTTTTATTTTTCTGATTTTTTTGATATATTATTTGTATTTTTAAGAAATTAAAATGAATTAGTTTTATTTTCTGATTTTTTTGATATATAATTATTTTAGATTTAAAATAAACAAAATATAAATTAAAATTTTAATAACATAAATAAAATTGATTCAACTAAAATTATCGAAGTATTTTCTGTTCAAAATCATTGAAAGCTAAAAGAATTTTCATAAAGAACTTTTTTTGTTAGAAACTTTAATAGCAAAAATAATTATCACAAAGTAAAATAAATAAGTAATTAAAAACAAAATAAAATAAATAAGTTTTTTGTTGTAAGTAGAAACAAAACAAAATAAATAAAGCAAAAAAGAAAACAAAAAACAGGCAAAAAATAAAAAATATGCCTCCTACTGGGCCACCACGGCCTGAATACGACTAGAAACCCATCAATGGGCCAGGATTCAGGCCCGCAGAAGGCCCAGTAGGCCCACAAGCACATAGTGACAGAATAGGCCCGTAAGCCTGCATTTGAGAGGAGCTCGAAGTGGTGAGCGCAGCCGCGCTTATAAACCACTGTCGAAGCCTCTCGGCTAGCGAGGTGGGACTAAACATCCCACCGCACCGCGCCAGTTCCAGCACAGACCCTTTAGTCCCGGTTGGGGAGGCGGACCGCGACTAAAGGGTACCCTTTAGTCGCGGTTGTTGTCCCCAACCGCGACTAAAGGGTCTTTCTGCGCGGGAACGAAAGCGGCGCCAAAACCCTTTAGTCCCGGTTGGGGAGGCGGACCGCGACTAAAGGGTACCCTTTAGTCGCGGTTGGTGTGGCCAGCCGCGACTAAAGGGTACCTTTAGTCGCGGTCCGCCTCCCCAACCGGGACTAAAGGTGCGTCTATAAATACTGCACTTAGCAGTTTCCGCCACTTCCCATTCTTCCTCTCTCGACGCCGAAGCCCTGCCCCGACGCCGATCGACGCCGAAGCCCTGCCCCCGACGCCCGAAGCCCTGCGCGCCGCCGCCGCCGTCCCCAGTGAGCGCAGCCTCCGCCCGTGCCCTGCGCTTGCCCGCCGCCCGTGCCCTGCCCTTGCCCTTGCCCGCCGCCCGACGCCCTGCCGCCCGCTGGCCCTGCCTGCCGTCCTCCGCGCGCCGGCAGAAGAAGAAAAAGGAAGAAGAAAAAGGAAGAAGAAGAAGAAAGAAAAAGGAAAAAGGAAGAAGAAGAAAGAAGGAAGAAGAAAACAAAAGAAGAAGAAAGAAGGAAGAAGAAAACAAAAGAAAAACAAGAAAAAGGAAGAAAAAAGGAAAAAGGAAGAAAACAAAAGAAAACAAAAGAAAAAGAAAGAAAACAACAGAAGAAAAACAAAGGAAGAAGAAAAAAAGAAAGAAGAAAAAAAAGGAAAACACAAGAAAAACAAACAGAAGAAAAAAACAAAGAAAACAAAAAAACAGAAGAAAAACAAAGGAAGAAGAAAAAACAAAAGAAAACAAAAAAACAAACAGAAGAAAAAAACAAAAAAAGGGAAACACAAGAAAAAAGAAAAAGGAAAAAGAAAGAAAAAAGAAAACAAAAGAAAACACAAGAAAAACAAACAGAAGAAAAAAAGAAGAAAAAAACAGAAGAAAAAAGGAAAAAGAAAAAAAGGAAGAAAAAAACAGAAGAAAAACAAAGGAAGAAGAAAAAAAGAAAGAAGAAAAAAAAGGAGGAAGAAAAAAAGGAAGAAGAAAAACAAAGGAAGAAGAAAAAAAGAAAGAAGAAAAAAAAGGAAGAAGAAAAAAAGAAAGAAGAAAAACAAAGGAGGAAGAAAAAAAAGGAAGAAGAAAAACAAAGGAAGAAGAAAAACAAAGGAAGAAGAAAAAAGAAAGAAGAAAAAAAGGAAGAATAAAAAAAGAAAGAAGAAAAACAAAGGAGGAAGAAAAAAAAAAGGAAGAAGAAAAACAAAGGAAGAAGAAAAACAAAGGAAGAAGAAAAAAAGAAAGAAGAAGAAAAAAGGAAGAAGAAAAAAAGAAAGAAGAAAGAAAGAAGAAAAAGGAAGAAGAAAAAAGGAAGAAGAAAAAAGAAAGAAGAAAGAAAGAAGAAAGAAAAAGGAAGAAGAAAAAACAAGAAAGAAAAGGAAGAAGAAAAAATGAAAACCAAATGAAAACCAAAGAAAGAAGAAAGAAAAGGAAGAAGAAAAAAGAAGAAAGGAAGAAGAAAGGAAGAAGAAGAAAGAAAGAAAAAGAAAAAGGAAGAAGAAGAAAGAAAGAAGAAAGAGGAAGAAGAAAGGAAGAAGAAGAAAAAAAGAATTTTTACTTAAAGAATCTTATTTTTTAATTCCTCCTCCTCTATGTCCCCTTAATCTTATTTTTTAATTCCTTTATACTTAAAGAATTTTTACTACATGCAGGAGTGACATATGGCGGACGATAGAGCCGAGCCGCTTAGGGATCCGGAGGCTGAACGTTATTTAATGGGCATCATCAACAACGAGATTCCTTATGTGCCGGGCTCAGAATATGAGCAACAAGAGGATGTAGTCTCTTCTTTTCTGAACCTTGACGGTGGAACAGAGATTGTCGATGATCAAGAAGGTGAAGGAACGGACATTGTCGACGGAGGTCAACCGTCAACAACCGACGATCTCGAATTGCAAGTAGCAACCACCTCCGGCGAGGTATATATATACATTGAGCCTCTCGTGATACAAACTTACTGAAATGTGAATACATATGTATTAACGCGCGCGACTCTCTTTCTTTTTTTAGCCCTCCGGATCGAGTACGACAAAGCGTGGCAAATCCAAGGCGATGAAAACAGGAGAAACATATGCCATTGAGTTTGTCAGTGAAACCGGCAAGCCCCTACAGCACACCTCAAAGTTTATCAACCAATGCGGAGTCGTTGTTAGAGACAACGTCCCGATCACCGTCCAGGAATGGAAGGAGCCAAAGAAGGCACGTCTTGGTTTCAGTTTTGTCGACAAGAGAACGAAAAAGGATTGCTGGAGAAAGCTTATGGAACATTTCATTCTACCTCCGGAATACAACAAAGTCGATGAATTCGGTAACGAGGTTCCGGGTGGACGTCAGAGGAGGAGGCTAGTTAAAGAGTTCGCTCTTCAGAAGATGGGCGAAGCATTCCGGAACTTCAAGAAAAATTTAACCCGTGACTATGTCAACAAGGGCAAGACTCCGGATTTCAATGGACAACATGAGAAACTGAAAGATGATTGGCCAGAATTTGTGAGGCAAAAGCAATCGGAGCATTTCAAGGAAATATCGAAAAAAATAAGGATAATGCGAGTAAGAAAAAGTTCCATCATATTATGGGGCCAGGAGGATACCGCCTTTCGGAGCCTAGGTGGCAGAAGATGGAGGAGGACCTGAGGGTGCGAGGAATCCCTCTAGGTACAGAGGGATGGGACCCAAGGGCCAAAAGCTGGTGGTACGGGCATGGGGGATCGCTAGACCCGGAGACAGGGGTGTGTGTTCACCGGCAGAGACAGTTTGCTCCCACCCAAGCCCTTATTGACGCAATGACCCAAGCTCAAGAGGGCTTGATCAAGTTCAACAGAGAGAAAGACGCACTGACAACAGCCCTCGGGAATGATGAACACGGAGGACGTGTACGAGGCAAAGGCAAAGTTCCGTGGAAAGTAGGGTTTTCCCAGGACAATGACCCGTACTGTTACAGAAGCCGTAAGAGAAAGACGGACCGGGATGCAGATCTTATGACGAAGTTTGCATCGGAACTCCATGAGTTGAAGCAGACCGTGCATGAACTAGTGAAAGAAAAATCGGCTGCAGGGCCGCATGAAGATCATGAAGCGGATCGCGGAAGCCAGCAGCGGAGAAGCAGCGTGGCTTCCACGGATGCCCCGCCTGGTGCTAGTGCACCGATGATCGAGATTCGTGCACCGGAGCCTCACTACCCCGTGGATGATGTAAAGGAGATGAAAGAATGTGATCTGCATTATCCCGTGGGGAACGTTTCCACGAAGGTAGCTAGCGGCAGTGCTTTACCCTGTACACCTGGAGCACTCCACCACAACAACCCCATTGCATATGGCTATGCTCGTGTCACGGTGGAAGACATAGTCCAAGGGTTTGAGGACCTGGAGATTGACAAACCTACACCCGAAGGGGAGAGAAGACTTGGAGATGTCAAGCGCCAGTTCATTCTATGGAAAAAGAAGTACATAGTGTTTCCAGGCGAGGCGCCAAGGCTAGCAAGTCCACCCCCTCCGATGGTGGTGGTGGTGGTGGTGGCGGTGGTGGCGGTGGTGGTGGTCGTGGTGGTTCACCTACACCTCCTTCACGCCATTCGACGCCGTCCCCCGATCCACAACCTCCGGCGGGTACGACGCCCCCCAATCCTCCTCCGGCGGGTACGACGCCCCCCAATCCACCTCCGGCGAAGAAGCAGAAGCAGGCGGACAGCAAGGAAACCCGCTCCTGGACTATTAACCCGGACCCTTATGTACCTAAGACCACAAGGGTACCGGAGCCATCACTGAAGCCTCTCCTCCCAAGGCCTGGGGAACTTAGTGAAGCTGAAACCAAATTGGCCGCGTCTGCTGATTATGAGAAATGGAAGGCGGATATGAAGGCGAAAAAAGAGCCTGAGCCCAAGCAAGTATTCACTGAGAAGCAAAAGAAGTGGGCTAAGGATTTTTTGACGACACCGTCCCAAGCCGAGCTGAATATGCCTGACGACTATGGACATGAACTTCGTAGGCAAGCAAAAATATTGAAGGAGGAGAAAGAAGAAAGTAAAAAAAGCGGGAAACAAGTTGACCAGCTCGGGATGCAGAAGAAACAATCGATCCCCCCGCTCATAGTGAAAGCCGGTCCGGAAGAGGACCCCGAGATCATAGCAGCTGCGGCAGCACTTGGATTGACTGTAGCGAGTGCCATGAAACAAGCGTCCGAGATGGGTTTGACTCTTCGTGCCTTCTTAGGCCTTGAGGATGCGCCAGTATGTGAGATAGCATTACAATATGTGCGGAATGGGCCTCTCGTCGAGCCTGCGCGGGAAAAGAGTCTACCACCACAAATGCGAAATCTGCTACGTTGGTACAAGCAATTCATAACATGGGCCGACAAAGAATATATTTATGCGGATGTTACAGATGAGCATCACACCAAACGGTACTCTGTAGAAGTTCATATGAGTGAATTGTTCCAGCTGTTCAATCTGCGCGACCTCGACAAATCTATGCTGAGTTGCTACGTTCTGTAAGTGATTTATTTCTACCTCATCTCGTTCTTCATTGCCTGCACTATATATATATATTGTCCTAACTATATTGTTGCGTACGCTATTATGCAGATTGAAGATTTGGGAATGCAAAATAAGAAACATCCATGATGTTGGGTTCATTGACCCACATATCGTTAATGGACATGTGTTACAACATCACCCCGAAGACGTGGAGAAAGACTTGTACAAGTTTCTTAGAAAGCATCAACTCAAAAGTCATATTCTATTTCCTTACCATTTTGGGTGAGTGTTTCTCTCTTGTGCCCATTCTCTTTTGTTTACTCCATGCATGGTATGTCTAATCGATGAGTTATGCATGACTGTGCATGTAACGTGTCCGCAGGTTCCACTGGATTCTGCTAAATATTGAACTTCACACCTCCAGAGTTCTAATCATGGACTCTATGGATTCGGATCCAAAGCGTTGGGCCGACATGAGAAAAATGCTGCAAAAGTAATTATTTTCAATCATTTGAGCTCTATATCGATCGGTCTCTTTCGTTCATTTCCTAATATCAAGTAACTAATAACTCCCTTGTTCATTTAATTTTCTTTGCCCTGTAGGGTTTGGAGACGGTTCTCAGAAGAAATTGTCGGTGAATTCAAACATGAGCTAGATTTCAGAAGGTTAGTTAATGTGGATAAGCAGCCACCGGGGACCAATCTATGTGGATACTATGTTTGTGAGAACATCCGGAGACACACCTCTGAGCGGAAGGCATCGGATAGCGTGCGGAACGCGACGGATAACTTGCGGAGGAGGCTTAGTCCAGAAGCTCGCTTCCGACCAATTCAAGAAGAATTAGCAGGATTTTTCATGAGGGAAGTCATCAATCCTAAAGGAGAACACTATACCGAGGACGAAGAAATTTATATGCATACCCGAGATTGAAACTTGTACGAAGTTGTATATGGTCATCCATCCTAATTGTGTATGGAAACTTGTTCGAAGTTGTATATGGTCACCCGAGATTGAATATATATTATATATTCCTCTTGAATTCTTCTTGTTTGAAATTTCATATGCATGTATATAGTAGCGTAGAATATGTGTACTGAAACTTTATCAAAATTAAAATAAAACACAAAATATAATATAAAAGAAATAAAACACTCCAAACTAAAAAGAAACCAGGTTTAGGGGGGCTAAAACCCTAAACCTGCGGAGGAGGCCTTTAGTCCCGGTTGGCCACGAGAACCGGGACTAAAGGTCCTCCGCCCCGACGGACCACGGGCGCCCACGTGGACGGGCCTTTAGTCCCGGTCAGCCACAAGAACCGGGACTAAAGCCTTTAGTCGCGGTCCGTAAGAGGCGCGACTAAAGGGGGGGGTCTTTAGTCGCGCATATTCAGTCCCGGTTGCACAGCCGGGACTAAAGGCTGTTGCGAACCGGGACTAAAGGGCTTTTTTCTACCAGTGTAATCTTGCTTGAATTTAACAAAACAAGTAGCTAAATAAAGCAATTCTTAATATGGTTCAAGAACATTACTTGCCTCTCTAGAGGAAGGTGGGTTGTATCAACAAATTTCTTTGACCATCCAATAGCCCAATCAGAATTCCAATCATTGAAATACTTTCAGTATAGTTACACATGCTCGGTGTATTATATCTGTACATACTTCATTTTTGTCTTACATAAATGACACAATACCATTTGAATACTGTGAATCAACAATGTTAATCATCTTATGTTTCATATCCCACACATAAGATGACCAACCTTGCTTCATTGGTACGCCAATGATTAACTGAATTTGTTTGAATGAACAAATCATAATGAACTTACAATGAAATATTGGTACCAAATAATTCATAACTATCAACAAATTACCATTCTCGTAGATGCAACATCATACTTCATATTGCTGCCAATTAATATATCATGAATTGACTTCACCTTCGTTACATCATTTTTTGCAAAAGCAAATGTCTGCATTTCACTTTGACAATATTAATAACCATTTAAGATGTTGGCATCTTTAAATAATACTCTGGTTCCAGAAACATCTGACTCTATCATAAATTGTCAAATATTATATTCTCATCATCCAACTGATTTAGCCTCCAAGCACATACAGTATAAACTTCGTGATACATATATTTTTTGCCAATTGGCATGAAGATCTCCCGTGATAGATCAATGAAGCTGTTTTGGCTCTCACATGAAAGATATATTGAGAAGATACTTGAAAGGTTTAATATGAAAGATGTAAAATGTGTTATCTCTCCACTTGTAGACCATCACAAACTGAATTCTAAACAATGTCCTACAAAAAAGAAGGAGAAAGAAGAAAAGAGGAAAGTACCATACCAATTTGCTGTGGGCAGTTTGATGTATGACATGGTATGCACTAGGCCTGATATTGCCTATGCAGTTGGAGTTGTTAGCCGGTTCATGACTAATCCAGGTAAAGCTCACTGGGAAGCAGTGAAGTGGATTCTTAGGTATCTCAAGGGAACTTCTACATCTTCTTTATGCTCTGTAGACGATGATCCTATATTGCAGGGCTATACAGATGGAGATTATGCAAGTGAGAAAGTCCACATCTGGATAGCTAATGACTTATGCGGGGAGCAGTGTCATGACAATCAAGATTGCAGAAATGTATTTCTGCGTCAACTACAGAAGCTGAGTACATAGCAGCAGTTGATGCTGGCAAGGAAGGTTTGTGGATGAAAAACTTCTTGCAAGAGCTCGGCATGAATCAAGAAAAGTATGCTCTGTTTTGCGAGAGTCAAAGTGCTATTCACCTTGCCAAGAATTCAAGCTACCAGTCTCGAACCATGCACATTGATGTGAGATATCATTGCATTTGAGAAGTTGTGAGTTCCAAGTTCCTGAAAGTTGAGAAGATCCATACCAACGACAATGGTTCAGATATGATGACCAAGATATTGCCAAATAAGAAGCTACAAGCATGCTGCAAGGTAGCGGGCATGGCTATGCTCCCCTCATGTGTCCGAGGGGGAATTTCTTGGGATATCCTTCTCATGTAGGATGTGAGGATATGCCCATTTGAAGCCTTTTAGGCAGCCCAAAGAGGTGCATAAGCCCACTACCCATTAGGTTTATGACCTAGAGTCATTTTGGACTTTGCACATGAGAGGATAAAAATGATTTACCCTCCATTCAGCAGCCACTATCAAGGGTGACGAAAATCGGTTTGGCCTCCATTGAAAAAAAAGAGAAACCAAGAGAGAAACGGAAGAAGAGAAAATTTGAAGGAAGAAGCAAAGGAAGCTCCTCCCCGAGGTTGTGATGGTCCAGATCCACTACTTCGTCTCCTTGAAGCTGCGCTTCCACCATCTTTGGTGAGATTGCTTCAATCCCTAGCTCTTGAGCCCCAAATTTTATTGTATTCATCTAAGATTCAGAAATCTCGATGTATGAGATCTTCTAGTGCTATCTAGAGAAGAATTTATTGTATCACATATTTAATAATAGTGAAAGAGGATTTGGGTGGCGTCGACACGTGGTTTTCCCCCTCAAGTTTTGGGGGGGGAGGGGGGTCCACGTAAATCCGGTGTCTTTGTGTTGATGCTTGATGTTGTCCAGAAAGTTACTCCTACCACCAAATAGTGTCCGGGAAGCGTCTTGTGTGCCGAGTTACTAGTTTTCTATGTATATATGCTGCGGATTTACTCTTTCGCGATCGGCCGCTCCAGCACTCGATTCGAACCAGCGCACAAGGCAAAACAGGATTTCCAGGCAGGGCCAACCACGTGTGACAACCAGCCAACAAGGGATGGTGTTGTGCGCATCCACACGAAGGCACCATCGTCAAGGCCCACCCAGAGTCAACACTAATCGCCCCCCCTGATTTTCAGGGGGCCCACCTTAATTAATCCCCTAATCCTCAAAGAAAACAACTGCCTACTTTCCAAATCAGGAGCTGTCCGAAACCGAGCGCTCCAACGAGCGCGTGCGAGTTAGCAATCCCCTATATGCTGTTGCATTTTTTTTCCGTGCTAAGCAAGGCTCCTTGAGTGTGACAAATCCTCTCCCAGCTCTTACCTCCTCTTTTAACATGGTAGGAGGTGAGAAGGTATTGTTTTCACGAAAATCCATCTCTGCACCCGAGCTCAATTTTCATGACTTCATTTTTCATCATTTTCTAGCAAAATATAAAAAGGATCTACATGATGCACACAAACACAATTATGTTTGATCAATTTTTAGACGACCAAGAAATGATGGTAGCAATATCACGAGTCAGGTCGGGATGAATAGGGGTTCGACGATCAGGTGTCTCGCTTGAAGACGTGTGCGTTTCAATGCTCCTAGAGCAACCAAGATGCATGTGGTGAGTCGGTTCAGGTAGTTTATCCCCTTCGGTTGTCCTGAGGACGAGCCCGTGGTTGTCGTCTTCCTCCCATTGTTGAATTCTTCGCCGGCGATCTTGGTGGGTTGCAAGCTTGGACAATATATCCTTCAATAGACCGGGGTTGCTTTTACACAGATGGCCGAAGCCGTCGGTTGCCATGACTGCATTTAGTGTGGTCGAGGACGTGAGGAGAAACTCGAAGCATGCCTCCCTGAGACGGTGACAGCCATGTTGCTCAGCCAGCAGCAGCGTGGTCGCCGCCGTGCTCGCATCGATGTGAGTCCACAGTTTGTCCTCGCAGACCAGCTTGAGCCTCTCCATGTCGTACCTGTCAGCGGCCTTCAAGAGATCCTGAGCCATCGCAGCACCATCCTCTATTGTCTCCGGCGGAAGCTCGTCGGTGTATGCAAAGTGCAGCAGATTCCTGAACACCTCGGCTCTCATGTCGTCGATCCGTACGTATGCGTTGCGCTCTTCCATCGCGCCATAAAGCTCGGCCTCGAATACCGGCGACCGCGCCGCGAGCACGCACCGGTGCGCCGCAAAAGTCTCCCCGCCGACGTCGAGCATCACGTTTGCGCCCTGCTTGCTCCGCAGGAGGTCACCGAAGTGTTGGGCCCAGTCGGGCGGTGGTATGGCGGCCACGACGGGCCGCGGAGGCGGTGCAGTCTCTCTAAGGAACTCGACCACGGTGATGTTGCACCTGACCCAGAAACAGTCGTCCTTGAGGAGGAATTCTTCGAGCTCTTCAAGCCGGATGAAATTTTCATAGCCGCAGAAGGCACCAATGCACGCAAACCGGCGTATGACCCCGGCGCCAGGTCTACGGTAGCGCGGCATCGGCTCCCCGGTGGTTGGGTCGAGGACGTCGAACCCGATCTCGGCCTCGACGGCGCGGCCGGCGGCGGCATCGTCAAGAACGGCGAAGACGGAGACGGAGTCGTCGGTCTCCACGCGATTGCCGTTGGGGTAGAAGGCGATGTGCCAGCCAGTTGTGCCTCCTACATAGAAGGATTTGGACCGGAGCCCCTTGCCGGTGTCGAAGCTCTTGCTCATCCATGAATATCCTTGGATCTTGAGCACGTGCTGCACGGTCGTCCTGCTAGCGCGGAGGGTGGTGTTTGGGATGGACTGGTGAACGGCGACGGGGTGCTGATGCGACAACGCTGCTTGTCCGGCGGCCATCGCCTGCAGCCGGTGACCGTGGATGTCTACGGTTTATTATTGGAAACCCTAATGTTGTTTTTTATTGGAGAAGATAGGAGGACCATAATGAAAACTCTAGTGTCTACGTATCTGATTCATATAATAGTCACACGTGTAACTGTAGCAGGAGTCAGGAGACATACAAATAACTCCAAGGTGGGTTTTTTCTCTTTTTGCATCGAACTCCAAGGTGGTTTGCCCGTCTCAACAAGGACACACATACAATACAAGTGTAATGCATACCTTTTTTTTGCAACTGTGTCTCAACAAGGATACATACATACATACATACATACCGTCTCGTATACCATCTGCCTGTGGGTCATCTCCACAAGATTTACGGACCCAGCACGAGTCGACCGATCGGGAGTTGATAAGGGCCGATCAAAAGCAGGTACACCTAGACATACGGAAAACCTAAATAAGATCGATCACCGGCATACCCACCCGCATCTTTTTGCCGCTGCCGGCGATGACCATCAGACTCGACGTCAGAGCTCCCACCGGCGTCGCGGTCTCAGACTCCACCCTCCGTGCCAGCATTACGAGCGTGCACCACGTGCTCAAGATTCAAGGATACTCATCGATGATGAACAGCTTCCCCATCGGCAAAGCCCTCCGATCGGAATCCTTCCGCGGTGGAGGCCGCACTAGCTGGCACATCGACTTCTAACCCAACGGAGAAAGTCGCGAGAGCAGCGGTTTCGTGTCCATTCATGCTGTTCTTGATGCTGCCTACCTCGCCGTGAAGGCAGATATCGGGTTCGACATGCTCGACTCCACCGGGGAGCTGCTGCCGCGCTACGCTCAAGCTAGTAGCGACGTGTGCAATTTTCGTCTGTTCGGCGCTTACCGGGGCTACGACAAATTCATTGCGCGGGAGGAGCTGAAACTCCTCGACTGTTTCTCGGTCAGGTGCAACATCACAGTCATGGAGTTCTTTGCGGGCGGCGCCACCCCTTGCCCTCGTCCTCTACGACCCGTCGTGCCACCGCCTGATTGGCGTCGTGAGCTTTTGCAGAACGGGCAGGGTGCAGACGTGAGGTTCCTAGTTGGCAGGGAGACTTTCCCCGCGCACCGCTGCGTGCTTGCGGCGCGGTCGCCGGTGTTCAAAGCGGAACTCTTTGGCGTGATGAAAGAGAGCAGCGCCGCCGGCATAGATATCCACGGGATGAGGCCCGAGGTATTCAGGAATCTGCTGCGGTTTGTGTACACCGAGGAACTACCACCCGTGACAGAAGAAGAGCAGGATGAGGCTGCTATGACCCAGCATCTCCTGGAAGCCGCTGACAGGTATGGCATGGAGAGGCTCAAGCTGCTCTGTGAGGACAGGTTGTGCGAGCACATCAATGTCAGCACGGTGGTGACCACGCTGGTGCTAGCTGAGCAACATGGCTGCCCCGGGCTCAAGGAGGCATGCTTCCAGTTCCTCCTCGATTCCAATTCAACCACACTGGAGTCCAGATGGCAACAGGGACGAAACCCATCAGGTTTTGCCTTCCCAAACCCATCCCCACGAGAAAATCGCAAACCCGTCCCCGTCCCCATCACCGTGCGTGGGGCTAGTTTTCCACCCGTCCCCTAAACCCATCAGGTTTCGGGGAACCCACGAGAAATCAAAATATTTAAACAAACATAGTGGCGACAAAGAACAACATTTGAACAGCAAAACAAGCACATTTCAGCAGCATAACGAGAGCAAATTTCAACAAAAAAATAGTAGATGGTTCAACAGCTATATAGAGTTTATTTCAGCAGATTTAAACAACATACATAGTATATTTCAGAGGCAGCAACATAAGATAAATAGTAGCAACAATGATATCATTTCAGCAGCAACATAGTATATTTCAGCAGCAAAACAACAGCAAATTTCAGCACAATACTCAGCAAATTTCAGCAGCAACATAAGCATATTTCAGCAACAAACAAAAGCAAATTTCGGTCATACATTGTTCAACAAGATGTCCAATTATAGAAGTTCTGAAATAGAAATCATGGTTCACACATCACGAGCACACATGATACGAAATTGTCCAATACATAAGTTCTAAAATAGATTTTGTAGTTCACAAATCAATTTAAAGTGGTCATCATCATGGCATCTTTCACATCTCCAAGCCTCCAAAAGACAATCTTCAAAGCATGCCAATTCAGAGTGCCAAGTCCTATAGAAGATCAAAATTCACTCAAGCTAAAGTTAAATATGAAAAATATGCAGATTGGTATATGAAATGTGAAAGTACTTTGTACTTCACCTGCATTCCCTCTTGAATGTCTTGAAGACAACTCCAAAAGCTTTGTCCATCTTCATTGTCAGCATCTATAAGAATGAAACAAGTAGTAATGAACATCTAATGAAACATTGCAGCAAGATAATGATAAACTATATGATGATATGTAAAGAAAGACACACCTTTATATTTGTTTCTTATCCAATCTTGTGAACACATCAAGGCCTCTAAGATTTCAGGGGTAAGACGACTACGGTGGTCACTTAGAACTCTACCACTTGTGCTGAATGCTGATTCTGAGGCAACCGTGCTGACCGGAGTTGCAAAAACATCACGTGCTAGCAGCCTCAAAGTTGGATAGCGTGTTCCAGAAACTTTCCACCAATCTAACACACTAAACTTATCTTTGGACAATGGAACTAGCTCATCTTCCAAGTAACGGTCTAGTTCAGATTTCATCCTAAAGATGCAGGCCTCTTTTGAGCAACACGTGCATTGAAGAGTGACATAAGGGCTGGAGCTTCCAAAGAAGAGACTAAGGAAGATGGTAGCCCATGATCATCATCACTCTCAAGATTGTACTCCTCCAACAATGTGCATATCTTGGCAATTATTCCATTAACACGGTCCTCACATTCTGGACTAGAAGGACTAATACCATGCAACATAGCAAAGCAAACAAGTAACATTTCATTTTTGTACCGAGGATCAAGAAGTGTAGCCATTCCCATTAGACCTTGAATATTAGTCCAATACTTGTTAAATTTCTCTTCCATGCTAAATGTCATGGCTTCTATCACCTCATTACCGCAAGTTGACCATTGCCTCATATTCATTTTAATTTCACAAATCTTGGGAAAATAGATGTTGGCAGTTACATAATCTGTCCCGGAAAACATTTCAGTGATTTCAAAGAACAGCCGCAGCCTTTCTACAACATCACTAGCAAATGCCCATTCTTCCTTAGTAGGGAGACTCTCGTATTGCTTCTCAACCTTCTTTAATCGCTCAAATACAACCTTATATGGTAGAGCCACACTAAGCATTGTGAAAGTTGAATTCCACCTAGTCTTACAATCAAGTATTAATCTTCTTGTTATTTTGACCTTTTGAAACTTAGCAATTTCCTCAAACTTCTCTATTCGTTTTGGTGAGGCAATCCAAAAAGCTACACTATCTCTAATCTTTTCAATTGCTGGTTTCATAGCATCTAAGCCATCTTTGACAATTAAATTCAGAATGTGGGCACAACAACGCATGTGAGTCAAGGTACCTTGCAACATGAGTTTGTCCTTCCCTATCCTCTTCACCAACAAGTCAATTGTCTTGTCATTTGAAGAACAATTGTCAACAGTCACCGTTGATAGCTTCTCATCAAGATTCCAAGATATCAATGATTCATGAAGTTCTTCGGCTATAACTTCAGCGGTGTGAGGAGCTGGCACATAAATAAACCTACAAATGCAATGAATATATGTTATACAACAGCATATGTTGATAAAAACAACACCAAACAATTTACTACAGCAGCAAATGTTGATAAAAACAACACCAAACAATTTACTACAGTAGCAAATGTTGATAAAAACAACACCAAACAATGTACTACAGCAGCAACTATCGATATAAACAACACCAAACAAAGAACTACAACAGCAAATATCGATTAAAACACCAAAGAATGTACTATAGCATCATATACCTCATGATAACACTCCTAAGTTTCCAAGAGTCATCAATGAAATGGCCTGTGATTGCCATGTATCCTTTCTTTTGATTGTCAGCCGTCCATAAATCAGTAGTGATAGCCACTCTTGATCGATTTGCAGCCATGTACTCGATAGCCTTCTTCCTTTCAACTTTGTAAGCATCCAGAATATCCTTCCTATGAATAAAGAGGTGACAATCAGACATTTAAGATATTAAACAAAACATAGCATATTAGTAGAACAATTCACAATTGCATAAGACATACCTAATAGTGTTTCTTGTCACCATAGTAAACAAGGGTTGCAATGCACTAACAAATCTTCGAAACCCCGTATGATCAACTATGGATAAGGGGTACTCATGCAGCACAATCATGGAAGCAAGCATCTTTCTAGCAAAAACTTGGTTAAAATTATAGTTCTCCACCGAAACTTTTCCTTGGCTACTAGAACTGAACCTCAAAGAAGATTGGCTCAATGTTTTACCATTGCTATGGACCTTCTTCATAGTACAAGACGCCAAATGAACATGAAGATGCTTTGTCCCATTCTTTGATTCCCCTCCAAGTTTCTTCTTACAATGCAGACATTGTGCCTTCCATCTCCCACGGACCCTCACTTTCTTGAAATCAACCCAAACAACTGATGTGAGCTTTCTCTTGGAACCAACTGCATGTCCTTCTTCCTCTCCATCCTCATCCTCATCGTCATCTTCCTCTTCATCTCCTTCATCCGCAGCTTCCTCTTCATCCGTAATTTCAACATGTTCTCCAACAAACATTGCATCATAATCGACGGATTCATCAAATTCTTCGTCCACATCCACAGATTCAGGCACACTACCTGTAACTGAATGTACAATTGCAGTTTCTGTTGACGGTGTCGTCAATGAATCAATTAACCTATCAAAAGAATAAAAACAAAATTATTAGCTTCGGTGTACATAGTGGCAGTAGCAATATGGACTCTACTATATATATTTCTTGCAAGTCTACTAAAAACAGTAGCAATTTGTACATGTAGCCTGCAATATGATGACCAGAAAAAACATGCTGCATATTGTTTGTACAACGGTTCCGAATCTATTTTGTTTCTTTCCTGCAGAAGTGTAATAGCTTCAACTTAACTTCTGAAACTTTCATGAAAAAGACCATATACTACAGTCTAAACCAAACCCTAGCAAATCTAATCCATGAATTCACAAAAAATTAACATCATCCATCACAAACCCTAGCACCATCCATCTCAGATTGTGAGAGATTGGGGTTACTCACCTTGTCTTTAACTTCTTGCGGACGTTGTAGTTGGATGGAGGCTCGGGAATCGGATTTGAAACCCCCCTGCCTCCTCTTCCACGAAGGCCACGACCTGCTGCCCTTCCACCACCGCCGCGCGTAGTTGTAGTAGAGAGAGGAAGGCGGCGAGTGGCTGCAGACTTCGCCGGCGGCACCGGCGGCGGCGCCCTTTCACCAGACTTGGGACGGGAAGAGGCCACCATGGGGTTTGTCACCGGTGGCGACGCCCTTTCTCCAGATCAGACCGGCGGTGGTGGAGAAGACGTGGAGGGAGGAGGCTCACCGGCACAGATTGTGGTCGGCAGATCTTGCGAGATGGGATCGAGCCAGGCGGCGGCTGGGGTCCTAGGTTTAGGGTTAGAGCGAGGGGGAAAGGAGCGAGCGACTGGCCACCCCAGCGAGGGCGGTTTGGCCTTCGACACTGCGGGGTGGGGGGGGGGGGCTCGGTCGCTCTCAGGCTTAGTTTTGGGTTGGGCCGCACCGGAGCACTGCTTCGTAAAAAAATGTATTTTGCCGGGTTTGCCGGGTTTCGGGTTCGGGGACTACCTAAACGGGTGCAAACCCATGAAATGTGTCGGGTTGTATAATGTGCCCAACAACAGCCCCGCGGGGATGAAAAGACGCCCATTCCCGTCCCCTAATAAGGTAAAAACCCGCGGGGACGCGGGTTTCGGGGCCCCGTTGCCATCTTGACACTGGAGGCAGTCATGGCAACCGATGACTTTGACAATATTCTTAGTAACAGCTGTCCTAATCTATTCAAAGAGTTGATGTCGAGGCTTGCTTCCTCTGCCTCTCTCCACGATTGGCAAATAATTGATCGATTGGAGGAGGAAGACGACCTTACCCTCTGCACAACCGAAGGGGGTGAGCTCCCTGAACCGGCTCATGGCATCTTGCCTTTGGGAGCGAGAGCACCAAAACGCATGCGTCTTTAAGCATCCAACCTGGACGTGGATTTTTAGAGCTCGGGTTTCTGGACATCCCTTATCTTTACCCTGCAACATTGTTTTGAGATTCGTGCTAGACAACTAACTTAGTACATCAGATTTTCTCTTTTTTGTTTCTTGAAAATAAAACAACATATGAACTTCAAACTTTGCAAGACACCAAAACATTCTAGCTAGAATGTGAGAAAAAACTTTCAGATTTTTTGTCAAACATAAATATACGAAATTAGATTTTTTGTATTAAAAAATATACTTTTTAGTATTTATATTGCACGAAAAATTTCGAAAGTTTTTCCCACATTCTAGTAAGAATGTTTTGTTGAGCTGCCAAGTTTGAAGTTCATATATTGTTCTATATGGGAGCAACAAAAAAGACAAATATACTCGCACGAATCGCGATGCAAAAATGAATGGCTAGATAAGGGGTGTCCCAAAGCCTATGCTCTACCAACTCCTACTTAACGTTCATCAAGCTGAGTTCAAAGGTTACAAGAAACATAGCAGCCGTCGTCTTCTCACGTTCTCGACAGCCGCCTCACCCAAATCTTACCAGCCGTGTCCTACCTCCGGTCTTCCATTCCTCTCGCAGGTGCAAGAGACTAGTAGTGGTTGGGCTAAGTCTCGTCTCGCCCGACGTCCCAAGTATAAGTCGTACGCGCACCCTACACGCGGATGAATCACTACTCCTAGTATATATAGAGATAGAAATGGCTTTAGATGGTTGAGTTGAGCTTGGGAGAGGAGGTCCATGGGCATGAGGGAAGACCATGCCACGGATCAATGAGGTGGCAAAAGTGAGACCACATAATGATGATGATAGGAGGCCATGCCACGGATCAATGAGGTGGCACAAGCATGTGAAAATCAAACTAAATTTTCTTAATTCAGTGGAGCTATTCTATTCTACTTTTTTTAGGGTGTCAAAAATCTATTGTTCGAGAGTTTGTAATTTATATTTCTAATGTTCATGGCCACAATAATTAGGGTGCCAAAAATCAATTGTTCATAATTTATATTTCTAATGTTCATTGCCACAATAAGGAACTTACCTTTCATTCTTAACGACCTAGACACACCAGTCCAAAGCTCCAGGAGATTTGTACGTCTTTTTCATGAAGACATGTGTGGAAATTCAATTTGGTTGAGACACGAACAGACATGTATATGCACTGAGCGAACAGTCATTCATTCATGGGGAATAACCAAAGAAGCATGCATCAATTCGTTGATTCATGGGAAATAATCAAAAGGATTCAGCCAGCCAGCCAGCCAATCTTGGAGTTGGCCCTAGCGATTCAGTCAAAGACTTGAAATCAAAATCATCATCGCCACCACAACCTCATAACATTCAGCGGCAACAAGCTCGGATAGATTTACATATCCTAGAAAGACATGCGGGATCACATGCTACATATCAACTTCCCTCGCTCCTCCCGTCCATGAGAATGCCACTTCCTGTAATATTCAAAGAAACGGCCGAGTCAGGTCTCTCTCTAATCTAATGAACACAACAACCCATCGCTAATACTTGGTAAAATATCAAGTAGATAATATATATCTCTTCTTATCCAATCATATCAAACAAGACCAAGAATCACTTGGACCAGAAATATGAACTCCAAAGGCCAATCTTATCGGCGACACAATAGCATAACCATGATCTGGAACTTAAATCTAGAAATCAACATCATCTGGACATAAAGTTATAAACGATAACTCTAACTTTATATGTTCTCCGGCGGTAACTTGCTAACACAAATGTTGTCCCTTTTGGTGCTTAAAAAGAATTAGGCACATTTATTATGGTCATGCTATGAGTGGATGTCACGTTAAATTTGTGATTCTAAGACTGGAAATCAAAGTCCATTATTTCTCCACTATTTAGATGTAGGTCCAACGTCAAACCATCCGATGGAGCTCAATAGGTGGAATGGAACATATATGTAATTGGGGAGTTAGGGAGAAGATGCATACCAGGGGCTCTGAATGCTGACCAAAAGAAACAAAAAGTTGCTGGTTCGATCCTCCATTTCTTCCTGCAGTAGATCTCATGCAGGCAGGCCAACAGACTTGCTGGTGATATTGGACGCCTTCTCCCTCGCTTACACGATCACTTCAGCACCTGCACGAGGAAACAACATAAGGGAAAAAGGGCAAACTAGACCCCGGTTATCAATATAATAGAAACACAAAATGAAACCCTGCAAATCTGGAGTTCAGGGAACATAATAGATCGGGAGTTCCGCCGCCGCAAGCTTCTGTCGCCACCAAAAACCAATCGGGACCCTGTTCCGGCATCCTGCCGGAGGGGGGGAACCCTCACCGGTGGCCATCTTCATCATCCCGGTGCTATCCATGACGAGGAGGGAGTAGTTCACCCTCGGGGCTGAGGGTATGTACCAGTAGCTATGTGTTTGATCTCTCTCTCTCATGTTCTTGGTGATTCGATCTTGATGTATCGCGAGCTTTGCTATTATAGTTGGATCTTATGTTGCTTCTCCCCCTCTACTCTCTTGTAATGGATTGAGTTTTCCCTTCGAAGTAATCTTATCGGATTGAGTCTTTAATGATTTGAGAACACTTGATGTATGTCTTGCCGTGCTTATCTGTGGTGACAATGGGATATCACGTGATTCACTTGATGTATGTTTTGGTGATCAACTTGCGGGTTCCGCCCATGAACCTATGCATAGGGGTTGGCACACGTTTTCGTCTTGATTCTCTGGTAGAAACTTTGGGGCACTCTTTGAGGTTCTATGTGTTGGTTGAATAGATGAATCTGAGATTGTGTGATGCATATCATATAATCATACCCACGGATACTTGAGGTGACATTAGGGTTTTGGTTGATTTGTGTCTTAAGGTGTATTCTAGTACGAACTCTAGGGCTGTTTGTGACACTTATAGGAATAGCCTAACGGATTGATTGGAAAGAATAACTTTGAGGTGGTTTTGTACCCTACCATAATCTCTTCGTTTGTTCTCCGCTATTAGTGACTTTGGAGTGACTCTTTGTTGCATGTTGAGGGATAGTTATATGATCCAATTATGTTATTATTGTTGAGAGAACTTGCACTAGTGAAAGTATGAACCCTAGGCCTTGTTTCAACGCATTGCAATACCGTTTGTGCTCATTTTTATCATTAGTTACCTTGCTGTTTTTATATTTTCAGATTACAAAAACCTTTATCTACCATCCATATTGCACTTGTATCACCATCTCTTCGACGAAGGAGTGCACCTATACAATTTACCATTGTATTGGGTGTGTTGGGGACACAAGAGACTCTTTGTTATTTGGTTGCAGGGTTGTTTGAGAGAGACCATCTTCATCCTACGCCTCCCATGGATTGATAAACCTTAGGTCATCCACTTGAGGGAAATTTGCTACTGTCCTACAAACCTCTGCACTTGGAGGCCCAACAACGTCTGCAAGAAGAAGGTTGCGTAGTAGACATCAAGCTCTTTTCTGGCGTCGTTGCCGGGGAGGTGACTGCTTGAAGGTATATCTTTAGATCTTGCAATCAAATCTTTTAGTTTCTTGTTTTATCACTAGTTTAGTCTATAAAAGAAAACTACAAAAAAATGGAATTGAGTTTTGCCTCATACGCTTCATCTTTTTAATATCTTTCGTGAGTATGATGGAAAGGAAAATTGTGCTCAAGTGCTAGAAGAAGAAATCTATAGAATGTTTGGCACTAAATATTTGAATGATGAGCATGATTGCAATGTTGTTAGTATGAATTCCTTGAATATCCATGATGCTAATGATATGCAAAGCCACAAGCTTGGGGAAGCTATGTTTGATGAAGATGATATTTTTAGTCCCCCAAGCTTTGATGAGAAAATTTACTATGATGAAAGCATGCCTCCTATCTATGATGATTATTGTGATGACACATATGCTTTAAAGAATAGTGATAACCATGAAACTTGTCATCTTGATCTTAATTTTCAATCACGTGATAGTTATTTTGTTGAGTTTGCTCCCACTATTGTTGATGAGAATAAATTTTTTTATGTGGAGAGTAGTAAAATTTCTATGCTTGTAGATCATGAAAAGAATGATTTAGGTGCTGGTTATATTGTTGAATTCATTCATGATGCTACTGAAAGTTATTATAAGGGAGGAATGTATGCTTGTAGGAATTGCAATAATATCAAGTTTCCTCTCTATGTGCTTAAAGTTTTGAAGTTATGCTTGTTTTACCTTCCTATGCAAGTTGATTCTTGTTCCCATAAGTTGTTTGCTCACAAAATCCCTATGCATTGGAAGTGGGTTAGACTTAAATGTGCTAGTCATATTCTTCATGATGCTCTCTTTATGTTTCAATTCTTATCTTGTATGTGAGCATCATTGAAATCATCATGCCTAGCTAGGGGCATTAAACGTTAGCGCTTGTTGGGAGGCAACCCAATTTTATTTTAGTTTCTTGCTTTTTGGTTCTTTTTAGGAATAAATAATCCATCTAGCTTATGTGTAGATGTTGTTTTATGTTTAAATTAGTTTTTGTGCCAAGTAGAACCTTTGGGAAGACTTGGGTGAAGTCTTTATGATCATGCTGTAAAAAACAGAAACTTTAGCGCTCACGAGATTAGCTAAAACTTTTTACTGGAGAGTGCTATTTAGTTGATTCTTTTTGCAGATGATTACTAGACAAATTCCTCAGGTCCACCAATTTATTTTAGAATTGTTGGAGTTCCAGAAGTTTGCATTAGTTACAGATTACTACAGACTGTTCTGTTTTTGACAGATTCTGTTTTTCGTGTGTTGTTTGCTTATTTTGATGACTCTATGGCTAGTAAAATAGTTTATAAACCATAGAGAAGTTGGAATACAGTAGGTTTAACACCAATATAAATAAAGAATGAGTTCATTACAGTACCATTAAGTGGTGTTTTGTTTTCTTTCGCTAACGGAGCTCACGAGATTTTCTGTTAAGTTTTGTGTTGTGAAGTTTTCAAGTTTTGGGTAAATATTCGATGGACTATGGAATAAGGAGTTGCAAGAGCCTAAGCTTGGGGACCCCAAGGTAATATTCAAGGATAACCAAGAGCCTAAGTTTGGGGATGCCCCGGAAGGCATCCCCTCTTTCGTCTTCGTTCATCGGTAACTTTACTTGGAGCTATATTTTTATTCACCACATGATATGTGTTTTACTTGGAGCTATATTTTTAATCACCACATGATATGTGTTTTGCTTGGAGCGTCATTTTATTTTCTTTTGTTTTGCTTGCTGTTTGAATAAAATACCAAGATATGAAATTCTTAAATGAGAGAGAGTCCTCATATAGCTAGATAATTATTTAACTACTCATTGATCTTCACTTATATCTTTTTGGAGTAGTTTGTCATTTACTCGTGTGCTTCACTTATATCCTATGAGTAAATGGTTGAATGATTTGAATGTCATAAATCTGAAATTATATATGTTTCATATGCCTTTCCCATGGGGAGTAATGCCTTTACATATAAGAAGTAAAGGTGGTAAATTTTTTGAAGGTTAGCAAACTGTATTGGTCACTTGAACAATTCATGAAAGAATATTGAAGGAAGAGAGATTTCACATATAAATATACTATCTTGGACATCTTCTATGATTGTGAGTCCCATTAATTATTTTCAAACCTGAGCAAATTAGTTGAAGTTGGACAAGGAAGACAACATAATGAGTTATGCTTGGTTATATTTGTATAAGTTATATTGTTATGGATCCTCTAACATGTGGTGCTTGCTATTTAGAATCCTTTGCTAGCCAAAATATCTGTACTAAGCGGGAATACTGCTTGTGCATCCAAAATCCTTGAACCAAGTTCCTTCCATGAGTGTCCACCATATCTACCTATGCGGTATTTACCTGCCGTTCCAAGTAAATTTGCATGTGCCAACCTCTAAACCTTCAAATAATAATCTGTTTTGTATGCCCGAATCGCTCATGTAGCGACTAGGGGCTAGCAGTATCTTCCATGCTAGGTGGGTTATTCTCATGATGAGTGCACTCCGCTCATCATTCACGAGAAAATGGCCGGTAACTGGGATGCCCAGTCCCATGATCAAAAGATCAAAATCAAATAAAAAATAATTGCAAACAAAACTCCCCCAGGATTGATGTTAGTTGGAGGCACCTGTTGTTTCGAGCAAGCCATGGATTGATGATTGTTGGTGGAGGGGGAGTAAAAATCTTTACCTTTCTGTTTGGGAACCGCCTATAATGTATGTAGTATGGAAGATATTGGGAACTCTTGGTCGTTATGTTGACAATGAAAGCATACCTCTCAAAATTATTTTCATCTATGTTTTTGCTTCGAACTCTGGCACCTCTGCAAATCCCTGCTTCCCTCTGCGAAGGGCCTATCCTTTACTTTTATGCAAGAGTCAGTAGTATTCCTCCTCATTCCAACCTACTCTTTAGTTGGCAATCATCATGTGGTGGAGAAAGATCTAAGCATATATGGCCATTCAAATATATTTGATCATGAATTATTATTGTTGACAATTATCTATATGATAAATAAGTTGGGAGGCGAAACATTAAGCCCCTATCTTTCTCTGTGTTCGATGGATGCTATTTGTTCTAAAAATATGCTTTGAGTGGTAGCAATCATGGAAGACTAAATGATAGTTGAGTATGTGGAGTTTGCTGAATCAAAGCTCTGACATAGACTCTTCCTGAAAATAAGATGAATTGCAATTGTTTGATGACTGAGAACATAGTTTGTTAGTTTTCAAGAAAGTTTATGATCTATACTTTAACATGTGAATAGTTTGTTACTTGATCATGAAAAGTTCTATGAGTTGAGCTACTGTTATGACATATAATGATGCTAGAAAAGGTGATTGAAATTATCATTGATCAAACTTATGCACCTGCTAGCATTCACACTTCATAAATTCTTTCTTTTATCATTTACCTACTCGAGGACGAGCAGGAATTAAGCTTGGGGATGCCGATACGTCTCCAACGTATCTATAATTTATGAAGTATTCATGCTATTATATTATCCATCTTGGATGTTTTATGGGCTCTACTATGCACTTTTATATTGTTTTTGGGACTAACCTATTGACCCAGAGCCCAGTGCCAGTTCCTATTTTATCCCTTTTTTCAGTGTTTCGAAGAAAAGGAATATCAAACGGAGTCGAAACGGAATGAAACCTTCTGGAGAAGTTATTTTTGGAAGGAAAGCAACCCGGGAGACTTGGAGTGCACGTCAGGAAAGCAACGAGGGAGGCACGAGGCAGGGGGCGCCCACCCCCTGGGCGCGCCCTCCACCCTCGTGGGCCCCTCGTGGCTCCCCTGATGTATTTCTTCCACCTATATATATCCATATACCCTAAAACGATCGGGGAACATAATAAATCGGGAGTTCCGCCGCCGCAAGCTTCTGTAGCCACCAAAAACCAATCGGGACCCTGTTCTGGCACCCTGCCGGAGGGGGGAACCCTCACCGGTGGCCATCTTCATCATCCCGGCGCTCTCCATGACGAGGAGGGAGTAGTTCACCCTCGGGGCTGAGGGTATGTACCAGTAGCTATCTGTTTCATCTCTCTCTCTCTCTCGTGTTCTCGGTGATTCAATCTTGATGTATCGCGAGCTTTGCTATTATAGTTGGATCTTATGTTGCTTCTCCCCCTCTACTCTCTTGTAATGGATTGAGTTTTCCCTTTGAAGTAATCTTATCGGATTGAGTCTTTAATGATTTGAGAACACTTGATGTATGTCTTGCCGTGCTTATCTCTGGTGACAATGGGATATCACGTGATTCACTTGATGTATGTTTTGGTGATCAACTTGCGGGTTCCGCCCATGAACCTATGCATAGGGGTTGGCACACGTTTTCGTCTTGATTCTCCGGTAGAAAATTTGGGGCACTCTTTGAGGTTCTATGTGTTGGGTGAATAGATGAATCTGAGATTGTGTGATGCATATCATATAATCATACCCACGGATACTTGAGGTGACATTAGGGTTTTGGTTGATTTGTGTCTTAAGGTGTTATTCTAGTACGAACTCTAGGGCTGTTTGTGACACTTATAGGAATAGCCCAACGGATTGATTGGAAAGAATAACTTTGAGGTGGTTTCGTACCCTACCATAATCTCTTCGTTTGTTCTCCGCTATTAGTGACTTTGGAGTGACTCTTTGTTGCATGTTGAGGGATAGTTATATGATCCAATTATGTTATTATTGTTGAGAGAACTTGCACTAGTGAAAGTATGAACCCTAGGCCTTGTTTCAACGCATTGCAATACCATTTGTGCTCAGTTTTATCATTAGTTACCTTTCTGTTTTTATATTTTCAGATTACAAAAACCTTTATCTACCATCCATATTGCACTTGTATCACTATCTCTTCGACGAAGGAGTGCACCTATACAATTTACCATTGTATTGGGTGTGTTGGGGACACAAGAGACTCTTTGTTATTTGGTTGCAGGGTTGTTTGAGAGAGACCATCTTCATCCTACGCCTCCCACGGATTGATAAACCTTAGGGCATCCACTTGAGGGAAATTTGCTACTGTCTTACAAACCTCTGCACTTGGAGGCCCAACAACGTCTACAAGAAGAAGGTTGTGTAGTAGACATCAATAACCAATAGCGGAACCTGGATGCTCATATTGGCTCCTACATATTCTACGAAGATCTTTATTGGTCAAACCGCATAACAACATACGTTGTTCCCTTTGTCATCGATATGTTACTTGCCCGAGATTCGATCGTCGGTATCACCATACCTAGTTCAATATCGTTACCGGCAAGTCTCTTTACTCGTTCCGTAATGCATCATCCCGCAACTAACTCATTAGTCACATTGCTTGCAAGGCTTATAGTGATGTGCATTATCGAGAGGGCCCAGAGATACCTCTCCGATACACGTAGTGACAAATCCTAATCTTGATCTATGCCAACCCAACAAACACCTTCGGGGACACCTGTAGAGCATCTTTATAACCACCCAGTTACGTTGTGACTTTTGAGAGCACACAAGGTGTTCTTCCGGTATTCGGGAGTTGCATAATGTCGTAGCCTAAGGAACATGTATAAGTCATGAAGAAAGCAGTAGTGAAACTGTAACGATCATAATGCTAAGCTAACGAATGGGTCTTGTCCATCACATCATTCTCCTAATGATGTGACCTGTTCATCCAATGACAACACATGTCTATGGTCAGGAAGCTTAACCATCTTTGATTAACGAGCTAGTCTAGTAGAGGCATACTAGGGACAATTTTTTTGTCTATGTATTCACACATGTATCAAGTTTCCGGTTAATACAATTCTAGCATGAATAATAAACATTTATCATGATATATGGAAATATAAATAACAACTTTATTATTGCCTCTAGGGCATATTTCCTTCAGTCTCCCACTTGAACTAGAGTCAATAATCTAGTTCACATCGTCATGTAATTTAACACCAATAGTTCACATCACTATATGATTAGTTCACATCGCCATGTGACTAACACCCAAAAGGTCTACTAGAGTCAATAATCTAGTTCACATCGCTATGTGATTAACACCCAAAGAGTGATCATGTTTTGCTTGTGAGAGAAGTTTAGTCAACGGGTCTGCCACATACAGAGCCGTATGTATTTTGCAAATTTTCTATGTCTACAATGCTCTGCACGGAGCTACTCTAGCTAATCGCTCCTGATAGGTCTCCGTTGTATCTACTTTTCCAAACACTTTTGCCCTTGTTTTGGACTCTAACTTGCATGATTTGAATGGAACTAACCCGGACTGACACTGTTTTCAGCAGAATTGCCATGGTGTTATCTTTGTGCAGAAACAAAAGTTCTCGGAATGACCTGAAACTTCATGGAGATTATTTTTGGAAATAATAAAAAATACTGGCGAAATAATCAAGGCCAGGGGGGCCACACCCTTTCCACTAGTGTGGGGGGTGCGCCTGCCCCCAGGGCGCGCCCCCTGCCTCATGGGCCCCCTGGTGCTCCACCGACCTCAACTCCAACTCCATATATTCGTGTTCGGGGAGAAAAAATCAGAGAGAAAGATTCATCATGTTTTACGATACGGAGCCGCCGCCAAGCCCTAAACTCTCTCGGGAGGGCTGATCTGGAGTCCGTTCGGGGCTCCGGAGAGGGGAATCCGTCGCCATCGTCATCACCAATCATCCTCCATCACCAATTTCATGATGCTCACCGCAGTGCATGAGTAATTCCATCGTAGGCCTGCTGGACGGTGATGGGTTGGATGAGATTTATCATGTAATCGAGTTAGATTTGTAAGAGTTTGATCCCTAGTATCCACTATGTTCTGAGATTGATGTTGCTATGACTTTGCTATGCTTAATGCTTGTCACTAGGGCCTGAGTGCCATGATTTCAGATCTGAACCTATTATGTTTTCATGAATATATGTGAGTTCTTGATCCTATCTTGCAAGTCTATAGTCACCTACTATGTGTTATGATCCGGCAACCCCGAAGTGACAATAATCGGGACCACTCCCGGTGATGACCATAGTTTGAGGAGTTCATGTATTCACTATGTGTTAATGCTTTGGTCTGGTACTCTATTAAAAGGAGGCCTTAATATCCCTTAGTTTCCGCTAGGACCCCACTGCCACGGGAGGGTAGGACAAAAGATGTCATGCAAGTTCTTTTCCATAAGTACGTATGACTATATTCGGAATACATGCCTACATTACATTGATGAATTGGAGCTAGTTCTATGTCCCCTATGTTATGATTGTTACATGATGGACCGCATCCGGCATAATTTTCCATCACCGATCCAATGCCAACGAGCTTTTCACATATTGTTCTTCGCTTATTTACTTTTCCGTTGCTACTTTTACCATTACTACAAAACCCAAAAATATTACTTTTGCTACCGTTACCGTTACTTCCATACTACTTTGCTACTAAATACTTTGCTGCAGATACTAAGTTATCCAGGTGTGGTTGAATTGACAACTCAGCTGCTAATACTTGAGAATATTCTTTGGCTCCCCTTGTGTCGAATCAATAAATTTGGGTTGAATACTCTACCCTCGAAAACTGTTGCGATCCCCTATACTTGTGGGTTATCAAGACTATTTTCTGGCGCCGTTGCCGGGGAGCATAGCTCTATTCTTTGAGTCACTTGGGATTTATATCTTCTGGTCATTTTGAAGAACTTGAAAGATGCGAAAACTAAAATTTATCCCTCAACTACGAGGGGAGGTAAGGAACTGCCATCTAGCTCTGCACTTGATTCACCTTCTGTTTTGAGTAAGCTTGCGACACCTAAACCTGCTTCGGCTATTAATTCTGATATGTCGCATGTTATTGATGATGCCACTTCTACTATGCATGATACTTATGATGAAACTACTTCTATGTTTGATACTACTGTGCCACTTGGTGAATTTCTTGATGAACAACTTACTAGGGCTAGAGAGAATGAAATTATTGAAACAGATAATATTGATGAAAGTGATGATGAAGACTCTCCCCCTAAATATGAATTGCCTGTTGTGCCTGAGGGCTATGTTATGGATGAAGAAACTGCTAGAGACTTTCTTGCTTGCAATGATAGAGTTGATCTTAAGAAATTATTAGCTAACCTGAAACAAAAAACTTTGAATGCTAGAATGAAATATGATCCTGCTTATGCTACTTCACCTATCTTTGTTACTGATAAGGATTATGAATTCTCCGTCGACCCTGATATAATTACTTTGGTTGAATCTGATCCCTTCTATGGCTATGAATCTGAAACTGTTGTGGCACATCTTACTAAATTAAATGATATAGCCACCCTGTTCACTAATGATGAGAAAGCTCGCTACTACTATATCCTTAAAATATTTCCGTTCTCATTAAAGGGTGATGCTAAGATATGGTTTAATTCTCTTGATCCTGGTTGTGTGCGTAGTCCACAGGACATGATTTATTACTTCTCTGCTAAATATTTCCCTGCTCATAAGAAACTAGCTGCTTTGAGGGATATATATAATTTTGTGCAAATTGAAGAAGAGAGTCTCCCACAAGCTTGGGGGGGGGGGGGGCTTCTCCAATTACTTAATGCTTTGCCTGATCATCCTCTTAAGAAAAATGAAATACTTGATATCTTTTATAATGGACTAACCGATGCTTCCAGAGACCACCTGGATAGTTGTGCTGGCTGTGTTTTCAGGGAAAGAACACCAGATGAAGCTGAAATTCTATTGAATAATATGTTGACCAATGAAAATAATTGGACACTTCCTAAGCCAACTCCTGAGCCTATTCCTAAACCAACTCCGAAGAAGAGGGGTGTTCTATTTCTCAGTCCTGAAGATATGCAAGAGGCAAAGAAATCTATGAAAGAAAAAGGCATAAAAGCTGAAGATGTTAAGAATTTACCTCCTGTTGAAGAAATACATGGTCTTAATTTACCGCCTGTTGAAGAAATACATGGTTTTAATCCATCACCTATTGAAGAAACACATGGTCTTGATAACCCGACACAGGTAGTAAAGGTAAATTCTCTCTATAGATTTGATGAAGGTGATATCCCTCGTTATAAGTCTGCTAGCCAATGCTTAGATGAGTTCGATAATTTTATTGTCAAACAAGAAAACTTCAATGCTTATTTTGGTAGAGAATTAAAACACAATTCCGATATGCTTGAACACTTGAGTGATTATATGTCTAGAGTTAAAGGTGAACTTAGACTCATTAGTAAACATGCTTCTATGGTTACCACTCAAGTAGAACAAGTACTTAAAGCTCAGAATGATTTGCTCAATGAATTTAATAGTAAGAATAATGATTTTTCTGTTAGAGTGGCTACTAGAACTAGTAAAATGACTCAGGATACTTTGTATCCTGAAGGCCATCCTAAGAGAATTGAGCAAGACTCTCAGAGAAATAATACTGATGCACCTAGTCCTTCTAAGAAGAAGAAAAATAAAAATGATAGGACTTTTCATGCTTCTAGTGAACCTGTTGCTGACACACCTGAGAATCCTAACAATATTTCTATCTCTGATGCTGAAACACAATTTGGTGATGAACATGAACCTAGTGATAATGTTAATGATGATGTTCATGTTGATGCTCAACCTAGCAATGATAATGATGTAGAAATTGAACCTGCTGTTGATCTTGATAACCCACAATCAAAGAATCAACGTTATGATAAGAGAGACTTTGTTGCTAGGAAGCACGGTGAGGAAAGAGAGCCATGGGTTCATAAACTCATGCCTTTTCCTCCCAAACCATCCAAGAAAAAGGATGATGAGGATTTTGAGCGCTTTGCTGAAATGATTAGACCTATCTTCTTGCGTATGCGATTAACTGATATGCTCAAAATGAATCCTTATGCTAAGTATATGAAAGACATTGTTACAAATAAGAGAAAGATACCGGAAGCTGAAATTTCCACCATGCTTGCTAATTATACTTTTAAGGGTGGAATACCAAAGAAACTTGGAGATCCAGGAGTACCCACTATACCATGCTCCATTAAATGAAATTATGTTAGAACTGCTTTATGTGATCTTGGAGCCGGTGTTAGTGTTATGCCTCTCTCTTTATATCGTAGACTTGATTTGAATAAGTTGACACCTACTGAAATATCTTTGCAAATGGCCGATAAATCAACTGATATACCTGTCAGTATTTGTGAGGATGTGCCTGTTCTGGTTGCAAACGTCACTATTTTAACTTTGTTATTCTTGATATTCCCGAGGACGATAGTATGTCATTATTCTTGGAAGACCCTTTCTGAATACTGCAGGGGCTGTTATTGATTGCAACAAAGGCAATGTCACTTTTCATGTTAATGGTAATGAGCATACGGTACACTTTCCGAGGAAACAACCTCAAGTTCATAGTATAAACTCTATTGGAAAAATTCCATCGATTATTTTTGGAGGTTTTGAATTTTCTCTACCTACTGTCAAGAAGAAATATGATATTCTTATTACTGGGGACGTGCATATCCCCGTTGAGGTAACATAGTGTTATTCGAAATTTCTCCGGTTTCATGCGATTCGGAATGGGTTTGTTAACAAGACTTGATCAACCTTGTTAGTGGATTCCTTTTGATGAGCATGAGATGGATGAAGTTAGAAAGCACAACCTTCTGTACCTCCTTCTACTTTCTGTTATTTAGTTGAAATAAAGTAAAAATAGTATTTTCTGTCAGTTTTCTGAATTATCCGTGCAATAATAAAAACCCCAAAAATAAAAGTTCACCAAATGCCCCGAAATTGAAATATGATTTTTTCTGGAACATTTGAGAATATCTAGCACTGAGAACACATCAGGGGGAGCTGGCACCTGGCCATGAGGGTCCAAGGCACGCCCACCCCTGGGCGCGCCCCCTGCCTCGTGGGCCCACGGTGGCTCCCCTCCACTTATTCCAGCCACCACACACTCCTTCTTCCTCCCCAAAAAATCACCAACCAGCTCAAGCATGAGTTCTAGCTCATTTTGCTGCGATTTTCGATCTACTTGCTCAAAGCACCTCTCACAAAACTGCTTTGGGGGATTGTTCCTTGGTATGTGACTCCTCCAATGGTCCAATTAGTTTTTGTTATAGTGCTTTATTCATTGCAAATTTGTGCTGCCTAGGTGACCATGTTCTTGAGCATGCATGTCAAATTTATATGGTTCCAAGTAGTTCTAATGCATGATATAGTCTCTAGGCACTTGTGGGAGTAGTTGCTATCAATTTTGTTGAGCTTGGTTCACTTTTATTTGAAGTTACTAAAAATTTCAGAAATTTTTTAGAGGAAGAAACATGTTTAGGAAAATGTATCAAGGTGGTTCTTCAAGGAAGCAAGGACCCAGGCTTGCAATGCGCGATGCTGATGATGAACCACCAAGGGACGCTCTAGTGCGGGCTTGTGAATGGCCTTCAGAGGACTTCATGGATCAAGCAGGAATCAAGGAAGAATTGAACACATATGTGCGTAACGCTGATCTTGGGAGCTTCGAGGCAGATAAGTGCCGTCAGTACCACTATCTCACTAGTTCCTTTGTGAGGAGGTTTGAATTTTCATCTTCACGCAATTCTCAAACTGTCCTATTTGATCTTAATGAAAATTCTTATACTATGGACTTAGAGGATTTTACCACTGCTTGCAAACTTCCACAATGGGGTAGTACTAGTGAACCTCGCAAATATGAATTTAGATATTTTCTTGCTAGTATAACTGTGGGGGAATCTAGAGACATAGCACAAGCTACCATAGGGAGCATTCACTTTCCTGCTATACATTATTTTGCTCTCTTCATAGGTAGCTGCATAAATGGTAAGGATGAAGCATGTCACATGTGTGTCCCTGACCTCAGTGTTCTCAGAAGTTCTATGTTAGGAGATAAACATTATAATATGGGAGCCATTGTTGCACGTAGGTTGCATAATAATAGATTTAATGGAGATTTCTTTGGTGGAATTTACGCAACCCATTTAGCTAATTTTCTCGGTGTAACCATACGTGAGGATGATATTGAGTTGCCTCCTGCTTATTTAGATTATGAGGCTATGGTTCGTCATCGTTTTGTTGAGAGGAACGATCGGTTCCTCCAGTACCGACTAATCTTTGACAGACGACGTACCTATCACGTCGCTCTCCCTGCTTCTACCTTCTTTGACTTTCAGGCAAAGGGGAGATATTTCATAAGGGAGGAGGCGAACGAGTACGACAGGAGGGCTGAGATAGCTCGCCTCCAAGCTGCAGCCCACAATGCAATGACTGCTGCATCTCAGTACGACCCCAACTACAACTATGTATATCCGCCAGGCCAGCCGTGGCAATAAACCAACTTAGGCCAAAAGCCTAAGCTTGGGGGAGTACATATTTCTCACCGATATTACATTCATGTTCACACACTCATTGCTAGATGTCGGTGCTCATACTCTTTCACTGTAATATCCATGCTAGTTTATTTTCTTTTTCCTGCTTTCTTCTTGTGTGTTTGAAAAACCTTAAGAAAAACCAAAAAAAATTAGTGTAGCTTTTAGCTAGTTTATTTTCTTGCTGTAGTAGTAATAATTAAAAGAAAACCCAAAAAGATTTCCCGTTCTTCTTTTGCTTGTTGGGAGCTTTCCAGTGTAAATAGTTTTATTTCCTTTCTTTTTCTTTGGGGTCGATAGGAGAAGACCAAGATGAAATTGTTAAAGTGGCTCTTATATGCATTATTGTTGATTTAACCAAGAGCCCATATTGCCTTGTCTCCTCCTGTTTATTGAATGCTCGCAGATTCCAGCTTAGTCCAATGCACGTGCACTATTATAATTATACACATCGTTCGGTCGTGCAAGTGAAAGGCAATTATGACGATATATGATGGACTGATTGAGATGAGAGAAGCTGGTATGAACTCGACCTCTCTTGTTTTTGTAAATATGATTAGTTCATCGTTCCTGATTCAGCCTATTATGAATAAACATGTTCGCAACAACAATTAGATATTATAGTTGCTTATGCCATGCTTAATTAGCTAGGAGTTTATAATGGTCTATCTTGCGTGCCAACATGCTATTAAAATGGTTGTGATGAGTATGATGGGGTGGTATCCTCCTTTGAATGATTTAAGTGACTTGACTTGGCACATGTTCACACATGTAGTTGAAACAAAATCAACATAGCCTTCACGATATTTATGTTCATGGTGGATTATATCCTACTCATGCTTGCACTCAATGTTTATTAATTTTAATGCATGCTCATGACTGTTGTCGCTCTCTAGTTGGTCGCTTCCCAGTCTTTTGCTAGCCTTCACTTGTACTAAGCGGGAATACTTCTTGTGCATCCAATTCCTTAAACCCCAAAGTTATTCCATATGAGTCCACCATACCTTCCTACATGCGGTATCTACTTGTCGTTCCAAGTAAATTTGTATGTGCCAAACTCTAAACCTTCAAATGAAATTCTGTTTTGTATGCTCGAATAGCTCATGTATCAACTAGGGCTGTCCGTATCTTCCATGTTAGGCGGGTTATTCTCAAGAGGAGTGGACTCCGCTCCTCACGCACGAGAAAATGGCTGGTCACCGGGATGCCCAGTCCCATGCTTTATGCAAATCAAATCAAAATAATTGCAAACAAAACTCCCACGGGACTATTGTTAGTTGGAGGCACTCGTTGTTTCGAGCAAGCCATGGATTGATGCTTGTTGGTGGAGAGGGAGTATAAACTTTACCATTCTGTTTGGGAACCGCCTATAATGTGTGTAGCATGGAAGATATCGCCATCTCTTGGTTGTTATGTTGACAATGAAAGTATGCCGCTCAAAATATTATTTATCTCTATTTCAAAATCGAGCTCTGGCACCTCTACAAATCCCTGCTTCCCTCTGTGAAGGGCCTATCTATTTACTTTTATGTTGAGTCATCACCCTCTTATTAAAAAGCACTAGCTAGAGAGCGTTGTTGTCATTTGCATCCATTACTATTAATTTATATTGAGTATGACTATGACTGGATCTCTTTTACCATGAATTACAATGTTTAGTCAGTCCTTGATCTTTAAAGGTGCTCTGCATTTATGTTTTGCGGTCTCAGAAAGGGCTAGCGAGATATCATCTTGTTATATCATATCATGATTGTTTTGAGAAAGTGTTGTCATCCGAGATTTATTATTATTGCTCGCTAGTTGATTATGCCATTGATATGAGTAAACATGAGATAAGTGTTATTGTGAATATGGTTAGTCATAATCTTTGCTGAAACCTTGAATGTTGGCTTTACATATTTACAACAACAAGAGCACACAGAGTTGGTAAAAGTTTTTCTTTATCACTTTCAGTTTGTCAACTGAATTGCTTGAGGACAAGCAAAGGTTTAAGCTTGGGGGAGTTGATACGTCTCCGTCGTATCTACTTTTCCAAACACTTTTGCCCTTGTTTTGGACTCTAACTTGCATCATTTGAATGGAACTAACCCGGACTGACGTTGTTTTCAGCAGAATTGCCATGGTGTTATCTTTGTGCAGAAACAAAAGTTCTCGGAATGACCTGAAACTTCACGGAGATTATTTTTGGAAATAATAAAAAATACTGGCGAAAGAATCAAGGGCAGGGGGCCCACACCCTTTCCACGAGGGTGGGGGCGCGCCTGCCCCCCTGGGCGCGCCCCCTGCCTCGTGGGCCCCCTGGTGCTCCACCGACCTCAACTCCAACTCCATATATTCGTGTTCGGGGAGAAAAAATCAGAGAAAAACATTCATCGCGTTTTACGATACGGAGCCGCCACCAAGCCCTAAACTCTCTCGGGAGGGCTGATCCGGAGTCCGTTCGGGGCTCCAGAGAGGGGAATCTGTCGCCATCATCATCATCAACCATCCTCCATCACCAATTTCTTGATGCTCACCGCCGTGCGTGAGTAATTCCATCGTAGGCTTGCTGGACGGTGATGGGTTGGATGAGATTTATCATGTAATCAAGTTAGATTTGTTAGGGTTTGATCCCTAGTATCCACTATGTTCTGAGATTGATGTTGCTATGACTTTGCTATGCTTAATGTTTGTCACTAG
This sequence comes from Triticum aestivum, assembly GCF_018294505.1. NCBI lineage: Eukaryota > Viridiplantae > Streptophyta > Magnoliopsida > Poales > Poaceae > Triticum > Triticum aestivum. The sequence goes on along the minus strand of NC_057808.1, from coordinate 55,196,727 downwards.
GGGCCGAGTGCCATGATTTCAGATCTGAACCTATTATGTTTTCATGAATATATGTGAGTTCTTGATCCTATCTTCCAAGTCTATAGTCACCTACTATGTGTTATGATCTGGCAACCCCGAAGTGACAATAATCGGGACCACTCCCGGTGATGACCGTAGTTTGAGGAGTTCATGTATTCACTATGTGTTAATGCTTTGGTCCAGTACTCTATTAAAAGGAGGCCTTAATATCCCTTAGTTTCCGCTAGGACCCCGCTGCCACGGGAGGGTAGGACAAAAGATGTCATGCAAGTTCTTTTCCATAAGCACGTATGACTATATTCGGAATACATGCCTACATTACATTGATGAATTGGAGCTAGTTCTGTGTCACCCTATGTTATGACTGTTACATGATGAACCGCATCCGGCATAATTCTCCATCACCGATCCAATGCCTACGAGCTTTTCACATATTGTTCTTCGCTTATTTACTTTTCCGTTGCTACTTTTACAATTACTACAAAACCCAAAAATATTACTTTTCCTACCGTTACCGTTACTTCCATACTACTTTGCTACTAAATACTTTGCTGCAAATACTAAGTTATCTAGGTGTGGTTGAATTGACAACTCAACTGCTAATACTTGAGAATATTCTTTGGCTCCCCTTGTGTCGAATCAATAAATTTGGGTTGAATACTCTACCCTCGAAAACTGTTGCGATCCCCTATACTTGTGGGTTATCAGCTCCCACTTTCAATATGTATCCAGATTGAGACTCAGAGTCACCTGGATCAGTGTCAAAGCTTGCATCGACGTAACCCTTTACGACGAACTCTTTGTCACCTCCATAACCGACAAACATATCCTTATACCACTAAGGATAATTTTGACCGCTGTCCAATGATCCACTCCTGGATCACTATTGTACCCTCTTGCCAAACTCATGGTGAGGTTCACAATAGGTCTGGTACATAGCATAGCATACTTCATAGAACCTATGACTGAGGCATAGGGAATGAATTTTCATTTTCTTTCTATTTTCTGCTGTGGTCGGGTTTTGAGTCTTTACTCAACTTCACACCTTGCAACATAGGCAAGAACTCCTTCTTTGACTGTTCCATTTTGAACTACTTCAAAAATTTGTCAAGGTATGCACTCATTGAAAAAACTTATCAAGCGTCTTGATCTATCTCTATATATCTTGATGCTCAATATGTAAGCAGCTTCATCGAGGTCTTTCTTTGAAAAACTCCTTTCAAACACTCCTTTTATGCTTTCCAGAAAATTCTACATCATTTCCGATCAACAATATGTCATTCACATATACTTATTAGAAATGTTGTAGTGCTCCTACTCACTTTCTTGTAAATACAGGCTTCATCGCAAGTCTGTAGAAAACTATATGCTTTGATCAACTCATCAAAGCGTATATTCCAACTCTGAAATGCTTTGCACCAGTCCATGGATGGATCGCTGGAGCTTGCACATTTTGTTAGCACCTTTAGGATCGACAAAACCTTCTGGTTGCATCATATACAACTCTTCTTTAAGAAATCCATTAAGGAATGTAGTTTTGACATCCATTTGCTAGATTTCATAAAATGTGGCAATTTGCTAACATGATTCGGACACACTTAAGCATCGCTACGAGTGAGAAAATCCCATCATAGTCAACACCTTGAACTTTGTCAAAAACCTCTTTCAACAAGTCTAGCTTTGTAGATAGTAACACTACTATCAGCGTCCGTCTTCCTCTTGAAGATCCATTTATTTTCTATGGCTTGCCGATCATCGGGCAAGTCAACCAAAGTCCACACTTTGTTCTCATACATGGATCCCATCTCAGATTTCATGGCCTCAAGCCATTTCGCGGAATCTGGGCCCATCATCGCTTCCTCATAATTCGTAGGTTCATCATGGTCAAGTAACATGAACTCCAGAATAGGATTACCGTACCACTCTAGTGCAGAACGTACTATGGTTGACCTACGAGGTGCGGTAGTAACTTGATCTGAAGTTTCATGATCATCATCATTTACTTCCTCACTAATCGGTGTAGGTATCACTGGAACTGATTTCAGTGAAGAGCTGATTTCCAATTCGAGAGAAGGTACAATTACCTCATCAAGTTCTACTTTCCTCCCACTTACTTCTTTCGAGAGAAACTCCATTTCTAGAAAGGATCCATTTTTAGCAACAAAGATCTTGCCTTGGGATCTGTGATAGAAAATGTACCCAACAGTTTCCTCTGGGTATTCTATGAAGACACATTTCTCCGATTTGGGTTCGAGCTTATCAGGTTGAAACTTTTTCACATAAGCATCGCCGCCCCAAACGTTAAGAAACGACAGCTTAGGTTTCTTGCCAAACCACAGTTCATATGGTGTCGTCTCATCAGATTCAGATAGTGCCCTATTAATCATGAATGCAGCTGTCTCTAATGCATAACCCCAGAACAATAGTGGTAAATCGGTAAGAGACATCATAGATCGCACCATATCTAATAAAGTACGGTTACGATGTTCGGACACACCATTACGCTGTGGTGTTCCAGGTGGCGTGAGTTGCGAAACTATTTCACATTGTTTCAAATGAAGACCAAACTCGTAACTCAAATATTCGCCTCCATGATCAGATCGTAGAAACTTTATTTTCTTGTTACGATGATTTTCCACTTCACTCTGAAATTCTTTGAACTTTTTCAAATGTTTCAGACTTATATTTTATCAAGCAGATATACCCATATCTGCTCAAATCATTCGTGAAGGTCAGAAAATAACGATACCCGCCGCGAGCATCAACACTCATCGGACCGCATACATCAGTATGTATTATTTCCAATAAATATGTTGCTCTCTCCATTGTTCTGGAGAACGGAGTCTTAGTCATCTTGCCCATGAGGCATGGTTCGCAAGCATTAAATGATTCATAATCAAGTGATTTCAAATATCCACCGGCATGGAGTTCCTTCATGCGCTTTACACCAATATGACCTAAACGGCAGTGCCACAAATAAGTTGCACTATCATTATTAACTTTGCATCTTTTGGCTTCAATATTTATGAATATGTGTATCACTACGATCGAGATTCAATAAACCATTTACATTGAGTGTATTACCATAAAAGGTTTTTATTCTTGTAAATAGAACAACAATTATTCTTTGACTTAAATGAATAACCGTATTGCAATAAACATGATCCAATCATATTCATGCTTAACGCAAATACCAAATAACATTTTTTTAGGCTCAACACTAATCCCGAAGGGAAAAGGAGTGTGCAATGATGATCTTATCAACCTTGGAATCATTTCCAACACACATCGTCACCTTGCCCTTAACTAGTCTCTATTTATTTTACAACTCCCGTTTCGAGTTACTACTCTTAGCAACTGAACTAGTATCAAATACCGAGGGGTTGCTATAAACACTAGTAAAGTACACATCAATAACATGTATATCAAATATACCTTTGTTCATTTTGCCATCCTTTTTATCCGCCAAGTATCTAGGGCACACTACTAGGGAAAAGCCTAGCAGCAGCACGGGTTCTAGGTGTATCAGTAGCGCGGGTACTAGCACTATTAATAAGGCGCTACAGCTAACCCGTAGCAGCAGCGCGTGCACGCCCGCGCTACTGCTATACAAGTGTAGCAGCAGCGTGTTGCGTGGAAGCTCGCTACTGCTAATAGCTCTAGCGCGCTTTGGCCGCACGCGCTACTACTACTGTCACGCTGCTGCTAACTTTTCTCCACTCGCTACTGCTAATTTTAGTAGTTTTTGATTTTTTTTCTGCATATTTGTTTTGTATTTGAACATGCTTTATACAAGAATCTTTAGCAGATACAAATGTCATCATGATACACATACAAATGGCTGCGAGACCACAAATGTAATCATAGCATATACATACAAATACTCTCATCATAATCATCATCCAACACAAAGTGGTATCTCATCATCATCTCGAAAATAGCGATACATGCAAGTCTCGAATACTTGCAACTACAACGTCATCCATCTAAACAATGGTATACGCGAGAAGAGCTATCACTATGAGTGAGAGCGGAACTATGCAGTACATGAGGCGACGGTTACGAGTCCTCTCTCGTGCTAGCGTGAACCTCAAGTAACTAGCTTCTCCTTCTTGTCTGCTTTTGAAGCCTTTATGGCTGGCGCCCGAGACCCCATTCACTTGCGCCTGACACTCAGGCCACTCGTTGTACACCCCCGGAACCTTCCCTTTGTACACGACATAGCACTGCCATCTCGCCATCAAGAAACTAGGTACCTGTTAGAGATGCATCTTCATCAAGAGGATGTACAATCATATGCAACAAAATATACTAGAGCAACACGAAAAAGAAAGGGTTAGCAACTAGATGCAACATACAGTACGCAAACTAATTAACTAGAGGTACGCAGGTCATCGTACCCAAACTAACAAAGTAGCATTACGCAAGTTCGGCAGGGACCGTGGACATCACAAAGTTTCATCGCTACAGAAAGTATACAAGTTCAACCGACACATATCATCATCATCGGCATCGTAAATCACTAGAAGTTCCATCCTTCCATATCATCGATGATGAACCCTAGCTTCTTGAACGGCGTGAGGTCATGATGTTGCATGCCTATGCGAGTTCGGACGTCAGCTCGCGATATAGGGCCATGGTGGAACATCCCCTTCTCATCGACGACTTCTTTCATGATGATCGTCGCAATGTCCCTTTGGATGCGAAAGAAGTCATCTCTAAGTTTATAATCCGCTTCTCCATGAGATTCTACCCACTTGTGGATATGATCATCATTTCTGCTTGTCATGCGAAGCTTTTGGTGATCCGCGCTGAACTCAATCATGAGATGGAGGATGTAGAATCCATCTTTCTTGCTTGGTTTTGGGACATGGATGCAGCAACAGTTAGTTTTATGCGCGAAACCCATCTTCTTGTTCCTTTGTTTCCTGATCTGCATGTGGCCACCTCTAATGCTGAAGCCTTGGAGAGCATCATCTAGAATATTCATTATGTGGGTGTAGTCCTTCTTCTCGTAGTCTCTGGAAGGGTCGAAATACACGGCGTGGGAGACTCGCGGGTAAAGAACGATAAGGACGGCGCGCCCATTGCTGCGGGGAAAAGACACCTCAAATTATTCTCCATATGAGCGAGAAGGAATGATTGAAATGTATGAAAGGGTTGTCCGAAAGTGACTTACTTTGGATGATAAGGCAGGAGGACAATTTCCTGGTCCTTATTCTGTACCATGAAGTTTTGGAGGTAGTCCCTAGCAGTTTCACGCTCAAAGTCGCCGAGACTCAAGAAAGACTCGTGCATGTAGTACGGATCCGCCACACAGATTTGCGAGACTTCTTCTCTCTTCATGACGGAGCTCATATGTAGCGCAAAAAGGCGGACGATTGTAAAATCGAGCCGCCTTGTCAGAAACATCTCAAAGATATGGTCAAACCGCAGGAAGAACACCTCCGCGGGCCGTGTGTCAACGTAGCACTTCCCCTCAGGCACACGAGCCGCGGTCGGATATCCTGGATCCTTCGAGGCTAGTAGGCTTTTCTCAGTCGACATCACATGGTCGTGCAGTCTCCTGAGATCCCCTGATAGTGCCTCCAGCGGTTTCGGCGGTAGCATCGGCTCGCCCGTGAGATGGAACATGGCCGCACCTTTCACGGGTACACGCTCTTCAGAATCCATCGTCTGGCTGCTATGTGCTCTGGCTTTTTTGGAGGCAGCTATCTTCCCCGATCTCTTCCTCTCCTTTTTCTTGGGCACACCTTCCAGACCCTTCCTTAACCCTTGCCCCAGTGTTCCCGGACTAAGCACTGCACGATCCCTGGCTAGTTGAGCCTGTGTTGAGGCGGCATCTTAAGGCGTGTCCTGCGAGGATTTCATGAAGAGAGACTTTTTGCAATCCCTGCTACGACCTTCCTGCCCGGCAGATCATCCATATCCTCATTAGCATGCTGATAGCCTGATTCGCCATATGGTTGACTCATCATATCAAAGTCACACTCATACGCGTTTGTATTGAGGAAAGCCATTGGGTCGACCTCCGTCTCATCATCCATTCTCTGTTCTACAGGACCGATTACATCAGCCAGTACTATTGCACCCCCTTCATCACGTCGTCTGCCGCTCTCATCCGGCACTACAGGAGCTAGTAATTGTGTAGGCGGGGTGGTGATCTCCGCACATGCTTGTTGATGTGTGGTTATTGGTGTGCTCTCGGCCGGCTCCAGATGAATAAGATTCTTCGGCCATAGCAGCACCCAACCCTTGCAGCTTCCAATCCACGGTGGGGTCTCGTAGTCCTCTCCCACATGCTGTACTGGAGGAGGCAAATCCTCATGTCCCGATTTCACACTGGACAAGTTAACCTTGAAGTGCCCAGCAGGGATCGGCTGGTTGTGGAACGTGGGTTGCAAGGGGTTCATTACCATCCCCTTTCCCACGTCCACCTTCTGGCCTTTGATCAAGTAGAGTATGGTGCACGGGATTTCTTCGGCCTGCAAACACATGTCTGTGGCGTAAAACATCCGAAAGGCAACGAAAATGGAATATTCTATATATATATATATATATATATATGTGTGTGTGTGTTGGTGCGACATGTAATTACCGTGAGGGCGTCGAGCTCGGCCAAACACGAAGGCCCACCTAGCGCGCCAGAGACTGAGGACGGGCTGCTATGAGCGGGAGCAACTGCGAGAGGAGGCTCGGTTGCGTGAGCAAGTGATGGTGCGGCGGTGTTGTTGTTCACGGAGTTGCTCCCGACGAAACTGGGCAATGGAAAATCATGTACCGTCTTGTCTGAATTTTCCTTCGTCCAGTTGATGATAGCTGGAACCAAGTTAGTAGCGAAATCATTTCTGCAGGCAGTTACAGCTGCATTGGCTGCCTACTGTAGCAAATCATTTTCTCCTCGGCTGTTTTTTCGCATCCTCAGCTGCTTTTTTCTCGGCCGCAAGCTTCACCTTCGTGTCGATGTCCGCCTGACTAAACTTCTTTTTCTGCTTCTTGGCCTCCGGGCCCTCGTTGTAAAACACCTTCCACGTGGCGCCGTCTCTAGCGCCGTGCACACGACCGTATTGCGGCCGCTGGCCCAAAGGGAGTCCCTTAAGTTCGTCCAAGGCCCGGTTGAGAGGAGTGTCCCACTTGGGCCTCATCGGAGAAGTAGGGCTTTCGGCTGCAAGCTGGTGTTGCTTCTCCTGCAGAAGGAGCGTGAAACGTTTAGGAATGTGTAGTCAACTAGATCTGGAGCTAAATGTAAGGAGGTAAAAGAATAATTACCAGTAGTCTAATCAATTTCCTTGTGATCTGGTCCATGTAAAAAACCTTCTTTTCCTTGTCCCACTTGTAGCAGGCCCTGATGAAGTCACGCTCCAAGGGGTTGGTGTACTTCGCGAAGGGGTCTGGGATACCTGTGGCTTCACGTTCTGCGTCCTCCTTATCCCATATGGGCCTTTTACCGAGGTAGCCACGGCTTCCGAGGTGATGCTTCCCCATGTTCCTTTGCTGAAGGCTCTTCAATTTCGCAGCCTTAGCCTTGGCTGCCTCGGTAGCGCAAGTGTCCTTGAACTTTTCGAACCCCTCTTCCGTAAGTGTCGGATTTTCCTCCAGAATCTTGGACAGGGGTTCCTCAGCCTCAATAGCTCGTTTCACCGTCCCTTTCCAGGAGGCCAAATCATTGCTAAACATGCCCATGGCGTGATTGTTAATCTTTTTCATCTTCGGATCATCCACGGTTGTTCTATGTTATCATCCCGGTCGGGGAACTTGAATCTCTTGTGCAACTTCGTGAGGAGCAACTGCGTCAAATGTTCTTTACTCCTTAAGTCATCGTCGTTGATACTCACGCATTCCCGTAGGATGCATCCTACTTGGTTCCCATAGCACTTGCGAGGTTCTTCCGTCTCTAATGGCTCAAACTTGCCAGGTGCCATCTTTGTGATCACCAGTCGTCCAATCCCTAGTTCGTTAGGTTTTCATATCCTCTACTTCTTCTGCTTCTTCTTTTCGGTAGCGGCATCGGCGCTGGTACCTTCCCCGCTGGTATCTTCCCCGCCGGTACCTTCCCCGCCGGTCTCGGCGCCACCATCGGTGCCGGCACCGTCGATGTCAGCGTCAGTACCATCATCGAGGCCGACCTGCAAACCTTGACTTTGGAATTGCTTAGCAGTCAAATAGTCGAGGTACTCTTGTTCACCCTCATAATCCATCTCGTCTGCATCTTGGTCAGAAGGCCTAGTTTCTTTGTTGTTTGACATGTTTCCTATGATTAAGTCTCCTCGTTTAATTCTAAAACTATGAGAAAATGAGAAATGACATAAAAAAGAAATCTATGTTTGCCGAAATGTCTTTTCCCAGCAACTCCCAGCACTCGATATGCCTACTGTTTAGCACAAATCATGCCAAAATTCACGGAAAATTTCGGCATGACCTTTGCTAAAAAATGGACATATCGAGCGCCTGAAATTCACTGGAACGAAAATGAATCAACATTTCGGCATAACATAGGCCACTAGGATCATTTACCCTGCACATAATCATCATGTCCAAATGACATGTCCAAATTCCAAATATGACATGTACAAAACATCACATGTCCACTTCAAATTTGCATATAAAAGGAAGAAAAATATAGAACTTGAAGAAAAAACCTAGCTAAATTCATAACTAAATATATAACCTAATTAACCATCTGCCCTAACTAAAACCTAAGTAAATTAACCAAAAAACCTAGCTACCAGAGAGAGGAGGAGCGGTGGGGGCTTACAGAGGGTGCAGGCCCGACGACGGCCGAGGTTGGGAGGGGTCGGGGTCGGGGTCGAGCGCTGGGGCCGGAGCCGGGGTCGGGGTTGGGGCCGGGGCCGTGGGCGAGCGCCGGGGTCGGGGCCGGAGTCGGGGTCGGGGGCCGGGGCCGGCGCCGGGGTCGGTCGGGGTCGGGGGCGAGCGCAGAGGCGCGGCGAGGGCAGGGCTCCGGAGGCGCGACGGGGGAAGAGAGAGTATGGGGATTTGGGGGAAAAGAGGCGGGATAAAGCGAGGAGTGGGGATTTGGCGGGTTAAGTGGGCATAGCAGTAGCGCGTTTAGGCAAAACGCGCTATAGCTACTCCAGGTAGCTATAGCGGTTTCGTGTAGAAACCGCTACTGCTATCTTGACAACCTATATAACAGTTTTCCTGTTTGTTTCCTTCTTATTTCTTTTCCTTTATTTTCTCTCACTTTTCTTTTCTTTTTTCCGAGAGCAGTGAACGAAGGGAAGGCGATATATATTGCATCATTTGACGGTTAAATATGTATACAAACTAGGAACATATATATTACATCATTGGACCCATGCATAATAATGGCTAAGTGTGTATACAAAATAGGAACATATATATTACATCATTTGACCGATAACATATGGTTCCTCAGCGTTGACGTTTTCGTTTTTGAGTCAGCTTCTTTCCCTTCTTGTTCGTTGAAGAATAATTGAGCTCCTCATTGTGACTTTGCCTTTTCCATGGAGTACGATTTTTCTTAGGTAATGTAGTATTGATTCTTCTTTTGACGTATACTTCATCATCATCACCATCTTCCCTCATTGGGTTGCCGTACTGATCATAGTCTTCCTCGTTTTCGATTCCATCCATTCCAATGATGTTCCTTTTGCCTCTCCTCACGACAACACGGTTGGGATTGCACGGGTCGGTTTTGAAGAAGCATTGTGTCACGTGCTTAGCGTGTACCCATGGCTCGTTTTTTGCGATAGCGTTCACGGTAGCGCTCTTGGCGTCGGGTATAGTCATGGTAGTGAAATTCCGGTTTTCTCTTTCGACATTCTTAGCCCATCTGACACGGAACATCGTCGTGTTCTGCAGTCCAGAGTAGTCAAGCTCCCAGATCTCCTCGGTCCTTCTGTAAAATCTTTCAGTTGCGCCGTTGTCGTTGTCGGTCATGCATTCCATCGTCACCCCTGAGTTCTGATCATCACTGTCCATATCTTTGGCCTCTGTGTAGAATGTGTATCCGTTGATATCGTATGCCTGATAGGTTACGAGGTTGGGAGAGGGGCCATGTGCCAAGGCGTATATGAGTAATCCGTCCTTAGAGCCCTCCTCCCAGGGATTAGCAATAATATGCTCTTTGAACCAGTGCAGGAAAGTGGAGTTGTGTTCTCTAGTAACTTCGGCGTCCGTCCTGCATACCCCCCGGTCATGATACTTCTTTGTGATAATTTCTTTGTGTAGTGCCACGAAAGGATCTACCTCATCTAGGTGTTGTAGCACTACCAAGTTTGCTCTGTCAAAGTCGTTGCGTCGATCTGAGTATGCCACGTGCAGTTCCCTGTGACCGTTGGAGTGACCTTCTCCTTCGAGCCTCCCATCGTGCTTGTTAACGGGCAAACCAACACTAACACCAGGTGGCTGGTCTGCGCCATATAGAAAATTCTTGCAGAAAGAGATGCACTCTTGTGTCAGATAGCCCTGGACGATGCTTCCATCCGGACAGGACATGTTACGAACGAATCCTTTGATGATCCCATTCATCCTCTCAAACGGCATCATGTTGTGCAGAAATGACGGCCCCAGGTCTATTATGTCGTCCACAATATGGACACACAGATGCACCATCACGTCAAAGAACGCGGGCGGGAAGTACATCTCAAGCTCATTCAGTATCACAACGATCTCTTCCTGTAGCCTTCGGAGCTGCTTCACACTGATCGACTTTCGAGAGATGACGTCGAAAAAGTTGCAGAGACCAATAAGCGTGTCACGGACGTGCTTGTCCATTATCCCTCTAAGGGCAACAGGTAGTATCTGCGTCATCATCACATGACAGTCATGGGACTTCATCCCGCTGAACCTTTTCTTGTCCGTGTCTAGATATCTGCTTATCTTGCCACAGTAACCGGAACTAACTTTGACTCCGGTAAGGCACTTAAGGAATTGATCAATCTCAACCTGACTTAAGGTGAAGCAAGAAGGGGGGCAATAATCCCCTTTCTTTATTTTCTTGCCCTTCTTCTCCCGCGCCTCTGTCTCCGTCGTTGTCTCGTCTGACTTTTTACGGGGCGGCATGTGCAGATCTTCCCTGATATTCAAATCTTGCAAGTCTTTTCTTGCCTTCGGCCCATCCTTGGTCTTATCCGGCATGTTCATCAGTGTCGCGAGCAAGCTCTCAAGGACATTCTTACATATATGCATTTGATCAAGGCAATGAGGTGTATCGTGTTTGTGCCAGTACTCCAAGTCCCAGAACACAGACCTCGTTTTCCATACCTTCAGCAGCGGCTCCGGCGCCTTTTTCATCGTCTTTCCCGGCGCAGGGCACTCCTTCCATTTTTTCAACAGCTCATCGATTTCGGTGCCGCTCCGCTTACGTGAAGGTCCTCGATGCTCAGCGTGACCATTGAATAGATCTCCACGGTTTCTCCACGGGTCGTCCTGTTCGAGCCATCTTTGATGCCCCATGTATACGATTTTCCCAGACCCGCCATCTTTCCTTGACGTTAGCTGCTGAGACGTCATATCATCCATGCACCGCGTGCATCAGGAATATCCATGGCACACCTGGTCTGCGACATATCCGTAACCAAGATAGTCGTGCACCGTCGTGATCAGCGCGGCTCTCATGTAGAAATACTCGCCTTTGCTACCGTCCCATGTCTTGGCCGGTGTTTTCCATAACGTGCTAACTCCTCTTGAAGTAGCCCCAGATACAAATTAATATTATTTCCTGGTTGTTTCGGCCCTTGAATAAGCATGCTCATGTGAATGTACTTCGACTTCATGCACAACCAGGGGAGAGGTTGTACATCCATACAAACACGGGCCATGTGTTATGGTTGGTGTTCTGGTTGCCAAACGGATTCATGCCATCGGTACACGCCCCGAGCACGATGTTCCTTGCATCACATTTCGAAATACCGGTAGAAGTTGTTCAACGCTCTCCACTGGCTTCCATCCTTGACGTGTCTCAGCTTCGGATCATCTCCATCGTCGGGCTTCTTCCTCTCTGCGTGCTAGCGCATTAGCTTTTCTTCCTTGGGATCTATGAAATACCGCTGGAGACGGGGAGTGATCGTTAAGTACCATACAACTTTCTGGGGACATTTCTTCTCGGCCTTCTTGTATCGAGAAGTATTGCACACCGGACAGCTTGTTTTTTCTGCGTGCTCCTTCCGATAAATTATGCAATCGTTGACGCATGCATGGTATCTAACGTGCGGCAGATCAAGAGGGCACACAATCTTCTTGGCCTCATCAACACTAGTAGGACATAGATTCCCCGCGGGAAGAACATCCTTTAGGTACTTGAGATGCTCATCGAGGCTAGTGTCGGTCCATCTGCTTTTAGCCTTCGTCTTCAGGAGTTGGAGCATGAAACTCAAGCGGGTCACCTCAGGATTGCAACCATCATACAATGGAGTGTTCGAGTCTACCACCGTTGCTCCAACTTAGCCTCCTCTCTAGAAGCAGCTCTCTCAGTACTCGTCTCCTTGCGAAGTAGTGCTTGAACATGAGGGTCCCGCATGATTGAACTTAGTACCGATGAACTCTGCTGCGTGGAGTCCACGTTCTCACCGCCGCCATGTCCGGCCCCTTCTCCTCCGCCATGTCCGGCCCCTTCTCCGCCGCCATGTCCGTCCTCTTCCCCGCCGCCATTATCGATCATCTCTTCGTCTTGCCCCGTGTCGTCATTGCCTGCCCCGTCGGCGTCCTCAACATCGTCATCCTCATCTTCAATTATCCACCGAGTATAGCCATCCATGAAACCAGTCATGAGCAGGTGCGCTTCGACACGACCATCGTCATAGGGGTCGAGCCAAACTATTCCTTTGCATTTTCGACACGGACATAAAACCTCTGTCCGGTTATTTTCTTTCATGTCCTGCATCGCCGACCGCAACCACCTGTCCATCATCGTTCCACTGACCATCATGAACGTCTGAAAGGTAATAATAAACAAATTGATTATTGCGTGCATGCATCAAAGTCATACAAAAATTCGGCATGACCTTCCCTAAAAATAGGACATATAGATCTAGAGTTTGCCCGGGATTCGCCGAAACGGAAATAAATCGACATTTCGGCAAAACATAGGCAACTCAAAAGCACAATTTGGCATCAACTCGTGCCACACACACAATTTCCATCATATTGCCCAATTATCATATCACACACACATACACATATTTCCATTTTGCAAAAGCATGAAATTTTAATCACCTCTATCTCGAGATCGAGCACACGGGTGGAGATGATGATGTAGGGAGATCAAAAGTGCACAAAGCTCTTCTTGACAAAGATAGATCTAGTTAGGGGGCAAATAGGTGATACGTCTCCAACGTATCTATAATTTTTTATTGTTCCATGCTATATTATATTCTGTTTTGAACATTATTGGGCTTTATTATACACTTTTATATTATTTTTGGGACTAACCTATTAACCGGAGGCCCAGCCTAGAATTGTTGTTTTTTGCCTATTTCAGAGTTTCGCAGAAAAGGAATATCAAACGGAGTCCAAACGGAATGAAACCTTCGGGAACGTGTTTTTCAGAACAAACGTGATCCAGAGGACTTGGACCCTACGTCAAGACATCAACCAGGAGGGCACGAGGTAGGGGGCGCGCCTACCCCCCTGGGCGCGCCCTCCACCCTCGTGGGCCCCCTGTTGCTCCACCGACGTACTTCTTCCTCCTATATATACCTACGTACCCCCAAACTACCAGATACGGAGCCAAAAACCTAATTCCACCGTCGCAACCTTCTGTACCCGTGAGATCCCATATTGGGACCTGTTCCGGAGCTCCGCCGGAGGGGGGCATCGATCACGGAGGGCTTCTACATCAACACCATAGACTCTCCGATGATGTGTGAGTAGTTTACCTCAGACCTTCGGGTCCATAGTTATTAGTTAGATGGCTTCTTCTCTCTTTTTGGATCTCAATACAATGTTCTCCCCCTCTCTCGTGGAGATCTATTCGATGTAATCTTCTTTTGCGGTGTGTTTGTTGAGACCGATGAATTGTGGGTTTATGATCAAGTTTATCTATGAACAATATTTGAATCTTCTCTGAACTCTTTTATGTATGATTGGTTATCTTTGCAAGTCTCTTCGAATTATCAGTTTGGTTTGGCCTACTAGATTGATCTTTCTTGCAATGGGAGAAGTGCTTACCTTTGGGTTCAATCTTGCGGTGTCCTTTCCCAGTGACAGTAGGGGCAGCAAGGCACGTATTGTATTGTTGCCATCGAGGATAACAAGATGGGGTTTATATCATATTGCATGAGTTTATCCCTCTACATCAGGTCATCTTGCTTAAAGCGTTACTCTGTTCTTATGAACTTAATACTCTAGATGCATGCTGGATAGCGGTCGATGTGTGGAGTAATAGTAGTCTATGCAGGCAGGAGTCGGTCTACTTGTCTCGGACGTGATGCCTATATACATGATCATACCTAGATATTCTCATAACTATGCTCAATTTTGTCAATTGCTCAACAGTAATTTGTTCACCCACCGTAATATTTATGCTCTTGAGAGAAGCCACTAGTGAAACCTATGGCCCCCGGGTCTATTTTCCATCATATTAATCTCTCATCAACAAGCTATTTCCGTTGCCTTTTATTTTGCTTCTATTTTACTTTGCATCTTTATCATAAAAATACCAAAAATATTATCTTATCATATCTATCAGATCTCACTCTCGTAAGTGACCGTGTAGGGATTGACAACCCCTTATCGCGTTGGTTGCGAGGATTTATTTGTTTGTGTAGGTGCGAGGGACTCGTGCGTGGCCTCCTACTGGATTGATACCTTGGTTCTCAAAAACTGAGGGAAATACTTACGCTACTTTGCTGCATCACCCTTTCCTCTTCAAGGGAAAACCAACGCAGTGCTCAAGAGGTAGCAAGAAGGATTTCTGGCGCCGTTGCCGGGGGGTCTACGCAAAAGTCAACATACCAAGTACCCATCACAAACCCTTATCTCCCGCATTACATTATTT
Organism: Triticum aestivum; assembly: GCF_018294505.1. Lineage (NCBI taxonomy): Eukaryota > Viridiplantae > Streptophyta > Magnoliopsida > Poales > Poaceae > Triticum > Triticum aestivum. The sequence goes on along the minus strand of NC_057808.1, from coordinate 55,181,726 downwards.
GCCATTTGCCTCTCGTTTTTCTCTCCCCCACTTCACCCTTGCCGTTTTATTCGCCCTCTCTTTTTCGTTCGCTTCTTTTTCGCTTGCTTTGTCGTTATGGCTAGTCCTCTATCTTCTCCGTTGTCTCCCGAGAATGAAGTTCTAAATTTTAAGCAAAGGGAGGGAGAAAATCTAAAAGACGCTTGGTATAGAATTTGCAATGCTCAAAATAGATCTACCAGGAAGCAATCTACTTCCGTTCTTCTCCGCAATTTTTATGTAGGCGCTACTCCTTGGTACAGATATATCCTTGATACCATTACCGGGGGGAATTTCTTGGGTAGCCATACTTTTGATTCTTATAATGTTATGATAGATTTGTTTGGCTCACCACCTCTTTTGGTTAATAGAACTATGTTAACTTTGGAGCATGTAATGCAAAGGCTTCAAATTATTGAAAATAAAGTTGCTACCATAGAGTTAATTGAAAATCTGGATAAAAAGATCCACAACCAAATTACCCAATATGGATCTAAAGTAGGAGTCACTTTGAAAAAGATTAGGGAGAAGGAACCCATAGTTAATGAAAGAATAAATCAAGATTCCACTAGAATCGATAAACTTGAGGGTATCATTACCAACTTGAGAACCGCTTTTTCTTCCGTAAAGAATACTCCAAGACCTCCAACTAAAATTGCCAAGCTTATGTATGTTCCTAAAAACAAGGGTGAATCCTCTAGTAAGGAAACTGCGGATCTCAAATCTATAAGTATTCATCCCAATCTTTTTGCTATCATTAAGGAACCATTTGCTACAAATGAAGTTTTTGATTATGTGCCTAGGAGTTTGATAATTAATAAAAATAAAGAAACTCCTAAGGATGATAGATGTCTTATTAAAGAGTTGCCTACCAAAGATGGCAATACCTAGATCTATCCTTGCTTTTATGCCTAGCTAGGGGCGTTAAACGATAGCGCTTGTTGGGAGGCAACCCAATTTTATTTTTAGTTTTTTTTGCTTTTTGCTTCTGTTTAGGAATAAATATTTGATCTAGCCTCTGGTTAGATGTGTTTTTATATTTTAATTAGTGTTTGTGCCAAGCTTAACCTATAGGATCTTCTTGGATGATAGTTATTTGATCTTGCTGTAAATTCCAGAAACTTTCTGTTCACGAAAATAATTGTTAAAAATCACCAGAACGTGATAAAATATTGATTCTAATTGCTGCTGATCAATAAAAAATATTCTAGGTCGTCCTATTTTGGCTGAATTTTTGGAGTTCCAAAGGTTTGCGTTAGTTACAGATTACTACAGATTGTTCTGTTTTTGACAGATTCTGTTTTTCGTGTGTTGTTTGCTTATTTCGATGAATCTATGGCTAGTAAAATAGTTTATAAACCATAGAGACATTGGAATACAGTAGGTTTAACACCAATATAAATAAAGAATGAGTTCATTACAGTACCTTGAAGTGGTCTTTTGTTTTCTTTCGCTAACGGAGCTTACGAGATTTTTTGCTGAGTTTTGTGTTGTGAAGTTTTCAAGTTTTGGGTAAAAGATTTGATGGATTATGGAACAAGGAGTGGCAAGAGCCTAAGCTTGGGGATGCCCATGGCACCCCAAGATAATCTAAGGACACCTAAAAGCCAAAGCTTGGGGATGCCCCGGAAGGCATCCCCTCTTTCGTCTACTCCCATCGGTAACTTTACTTGGAGCTATATTTTTATTCACCACATGATATGTGTTTTGCTTGCAGCTGTAACACCCACGATGCGGCTATATCTCCCACGTGTCGAGGCACGACTTAGAGGCATAACTGCATTGTGGTTTGGTCGCAAGAAGGGTCATCTTCACACAATCCCATGTAACGAACAAGAATGGGATAAAGAGTTGGCTTACAATCGCCACTTCACACAATACATAAATAAACATACATCATTCAGAGTACACACATAGACCGACTGCGGTCAAAGCCAAAAGAAAATAAGACAACCCAACTGCTAGATCCCCGATCGTCCCAACTGGGCTCCACTACTGATCAACAGGAAACGAAACAACACAACGAACAAGAGCTTCATCGAGCTCCCACTTGAGCTCAGTTGCATCACCTGCACTGGTATCCTCGGCACCTGCAACTGTTTTGGAAGTATCTGCGAGTCACGAGGACTCAGCAATCTCACACCCGCGAGATCAAGACTATTTAAGCTTAAAGGTAGGAAAGGGTAAGGTGGTGAGGTTGCAGCAGCGACTAAGCATATATGGTGGCTAACATACGCAAATAAGAGCGAGAAGAGAAGCAACGGAACGGTCGTGAAGCTAGCAATGATCAAGAAGTGATCCTGAACTCCTACTTACGTCAAACATAACCCAGAAACCATGTTCACTTCCCGGACTCCGCCGAGAAGAGACCATCACGACTACACACGCGGTTGATGCGTTTTAATTAAGTCGAGTGTCAAGTTCTCTACAACCGGATATTAACAAATTCCCATCTGCCACATAACCGCGGGCACGGCTTTCGAAAGATAATACCCTGCAGGGGTGTCCCAACTTAGCCCATTATAAGCTCTCACGGTCAACGAAGGATAAACCTTCTCCCGGGAAGAACCGATCAGTCTCGGAATCCCGGTTACAAGACATTTCGATGATGGTAAAACAAAACCAGCAAAGCCGCCCGATGTGCCGACAATCCCGATAGGAGCTGCACATATCTCGTTCTCAGGGAAACACCGGATGAGACATCCTACGAGTAAAACCAGACCTCGAGTTTCCACGAGGGGGCCCCGCAGTCTACTCGGTTCAGACCAGCACTTAGAGAAGCACTGGCCCGGGGGGTTAAAATAAAGATGACCCTCGGGATGCGCGACTCCCAAGAGAAAAAGGCTAGGTGAGGCAAATGTAAAACCAAGGTTGGGCCTTGCTGGAAGAGTTTTATTCAAAGCGAATTGTCAAGGGGGTCCCATAAATCACCCAACCGCGTAAGGGACGCAAAATCAAGGAACATAACACCGGTATGACAGAAACTAGGGCGGCAAGAGTGGAACAAAACACCAGGCATAAGGCCGAGCCTTCCACCCTTTAGCAAGTATATAGATGCATTAATTAAATAAGAGATATTGTGATATCCCAATAGAGTTCATAATATCCATGTTCCAACAAGGAACAAACTTAAACTTCACCTGCAACTAGCAACGCTATAAGAGGGGCTGAGCAAAAGCGGTAACATAGCCAAACAACGGTTTGCTAGGAAGGGTGACAAAGGTTAGAGGTTCATGGCAATTTGAGAGGCTTGACAAGCAAGTGGTAGGTAGCGCGACATAGCAATAGAGCGAACAACTAGCAAGCAAAGATAGAAGTGATTTCGAGGGTATGGTCATCTTGCCTGAAATCCTGCTAGGAAGAAGAACGAGTCCATGAAGAAGACAAACGGACGGAGTCGAACGAATCCTCACAACTCCGGAACGAAACTGAAGCTAACGAGAGAAGCAACCCGGAAAGAAACAAACATTATAGTAAACACACAAACATAAACATGGCATGATGCACAATCAAGTATGATGCATGTCCGTTTTAAAGAGGCATGGCATGGCAAAGTGCACAAACGAAACTACAAGTTAAGTGGAGCTCAATATGCAACGAGTTGCATATTGACGAAACACCACATCAATTCTTTAGTTCTCTCGATTATGTACCCAACAATATTAAATGTTGATTAACATGGCAAGAGGTGGAGCATAATTAAACAACCTATCTAGGCAAGTTTAAATGAGGCCGGAAATAACAAACGACAATTCCGGAAAATCCTCATGTCATTTAACAATTTTAATGCAAACATCAATTGTAAACATTTAAATGTTGTTATCATGATGCGAATGACATATGCAAGTTTTTAAGCAATTTTTATGAAAACGTTGTTATAATAAGATATGGGGCAAGATAAGAGCATTTGTCACCGTGGTGGAAGAAAGGGTGCCACGGCGACGAATCCGAAAATGATGCCACGGCAACATATCGGTTCCGGTAGCTTATGGAGATACCGGCGCAAAAGGAAGCGTGGCGTGAGCGTGTCATGCAAGATGGTGGGGTGCTCCCGACTACCGGGTGTCCCACATGTCGGTGGCATGGAAACAAGGAACGCGCAAGCGACAACTGGGACACGGTGCAAACACGAGCATCTCATACAACAAAGCATTCGCTCCACGGACGTCGTCTCGGGTTATACCTTCGAAGCATGACTTTTGAAACGGATCATGTTCGGTGCGATGTAGAGGAAGCAGACGTTCTCGGGAGGGTCGTCGTGGAAGTAGTGGTACACATCTCGGGGAGGGACTTGACGAATCCACCGTTTTCGGGGCGCCGGTAGTTGTACACTTGGTTTTGTCGGATCCATGGCGACGGTAGAGGTACAGACGTTCTCGGGTACTTGTCGGTCCGGTCTTGGTGTAGATGTACATGGCAAACGTAGTGGTACTCGACGTCTTGTCGAACCCAAGCGACGGTAGTCGTACACGACGCGTTGTGGAAGTAGTTGAACTCGCGGTCTTCACGGCAACGGTAGTCGTACACGTATCGACGAGGTACTTGACGTTTCGGTGTGTAGTCGTTCGAGCATCCGTGTGGTCTTGCCGTTTTTGTCAAGTTCGACTACACCCGCCATGACCTCGGAGTTGGACCGCAAGTGGCAAAGGGACGAGCAGGCAGGGTGCAGGGGTCGTCAAGGAGGAGGTCGACCATGGTCTTGCTGAAGCTCCGGCACGGGGAGCAGCAGGGCAAGGCTACGGCAGCAAGGGGCGGCAGAGGCAACGGAGGCGCTGGCACGCTCACATCAGAGCAGAAGATCATGGGCGTCTCTGGAGCATCGAGCAGGAGCAGCAGTGAGGCGAGGCGCTAGAGGGCGCGGCGCGGCTGGACGAAGGCCATGGCCGCGGTCGATGGAGGAAGGCAAGGTGACGCAATGGCGAAGGGGCATGGCTCCGGCGGAGCTGCTCGCTGGCGGCGGCCGGAGGCAGAGGCGAGGAGGCGGCGGCGATCCAGCGATGCGGTGCAGGAGGGGGAGGCGCGAGGAAGGAGCAGTGGCGGCGGAGCGATGAGCACGGCCGACGCGCTTGAGGGCCGGCACGGTGGCCTCCATGGCCGGCGGCCATGCGGTTCGCGCAAGGAGAAGGGGCGCCATGAGATGGGGCCTGCAGAGGGAAGGAGGCATGGCGGAGCAGAGAGCTCGGGGCGCCGGCGGTGGGTGTCGACGCCATGGGAGCGAGGAGGAGGTCGGTGGCGAGGCTTGGGGATCGGGCGCGAGGAGAGGGAGAGGGGGTCGGGCACTGGCGGCGGTGTGGGAGGAGATGGGGATGGAGATAGGCTAGGGTTAAGGGGGTGCGGCTGGGCCTTGGGCCAAAAGGACTGCGGGGAAGCAGGCCGGCCTGGCTGCTGGGCTCTCTCTCACTCTAAAAATAAATAAATAAACAAAACAGAGATGAGAAAGAAAAGAAAGAGAGGTTAGGGGTGGAGCTCCGGAATATGATGAAAGAATATATGGCAAGGTTGGAGACCAAGAATTAAGATAACAAAGGCATTGGGATAATTTGCAAGTGCGTTATGGTGATTCCCAAAGAATGGAATACTTTGTTATAGCTCCTTAATAATATTGGGAGGATATATGTTATAAAGAGAAATCACCATGTGCATTTCCCTCGATTTAAATGGATCGAAGATCCATGCAATTTACATGGTTGAGTTTTTTTAAAATTAAATGACATGATGGCATGCTGACATGATGCAATGCAAAAATAAAAGAGCAAGCACAAATGAAACACACAGAGATCACAAAAATATGGAAGTCTTCTGAAGCGTCGGTCTTGGGGCGTTACAGGAGCGTCTTGTATTATTTGAGTCTTTATTTGTTAGTTTACCACAATCATCCTTTCTGTACACACCTTTTGAGAGAGACACACATGATTCGGAATTTATTAGAATACTCTATGTGCTTCACTTATATCTTTTGAGTTATATAGTTTTTGCTATAGTGCTTCACTTATATCTTTTAGAGCACGGTGGTGATTTTGTTTTATAGAAACTATTGATCTCTCATGCTTCATTTATATTATTTTGAGAGTCCTACAAAACAGCATGGTAATTTGCTTTAATTATGATAGGCATTCAAGATTAGTAAAAAAATTCTTATGAGTGTGTTGAATACTATGAGAAGTTAGATGCTTGATAATTGTTTTGAGATATGGAGATGATGATATTAGAGTCATGCTAGTTGAGTAGTTGTGAATTTGAGAAATACTTGTGTTAAAGTTTGTGATTCCCGTAGCATGCACGTATGGTGAACCGTTATGTGATGAAGTCGGAGCATGATTTATTTATTGATTGTCTTCCTTTTGAGTGGCGGTCGGGGACGAGCGATGGTCTTTTCCTACCAATCTATCCCCCTAGGAGCATGCGCGTAATATTTTGCTTTGATAACTTGTAGATTTTTGCAATAAGTATATGAGTTCTCTATGACTAATGTTGAGTCCATGGAGTATACGCACTTTTCCTCCTTCCACCGTTGCTAGCCTCTCTAATACCGCGCACTTTTCGCTGGTATCATACACCTACCATATACCTTCCTCCAAACAGCCACCATACCTACCTATCATGGCATTTCCATAGCCATTCTGAGATATATTTCCATGCAACTTACCACCGTTCCGTTTACTATGGCACACTCCATCATTGTCATATTGCTTTGCATGATCATGTAGTTGACATCGTATTTGTGGCAAAGCCACCGTTCATAATTCTTTCATACATGTCACTCTTGATTCTTTGCATATCCCGGTACACCGCCGGAGGCATTCACATAGAGTCATATTTTGTTCTAAGTATTGAGTAGTTAGTAAATAAAAGTGTGATGATCATCATTTTTAGAGCATTGTCCCAAGTGAGGAAAGGATGATGGAGACTATGATTCCCCCATAAGTCGGGATGAGACTCCGGACGAAGTAAAAAAAGAAAGAAAAAGAGGCCATAAAAAAAGAGAGAAGAAAAGGCCCAAATAAAAAAATGAGAGAAAAAGAGAGAAGGGACAATGTTACTATCCTTTTACCACACTTGTGCTTCAAAGTAGCACCATGATCTTCATGATAGAATGTCTCCTATGATATCACTTTCATATACTAGTGGGAAATTTTTCATTATAGAACTTGGCTTGTATATTCCAATGATGGGCTTCCTCAAAATGCCCTAGGTCTTCGTGAGCAAGCGAGTTGGATGCACACCCACTTAGTTTCTTTTGTTGAGCTTTCATATACTTATAGCTCTAGTGCATCCGTTGCCTAGCAATCCCTACTCAATCACATTGATATATATTAATGGGCATCTCCATAGCCCGTTGATACGCCTAGTTGATGTGAGACTATCTTCTCCTTTTTTGTCTTCTCCACAACCACCATTCTATTCCACATATAGTGCTATGTCCATGGCTCACGCTCATGTATTGCGTGAGGATTGAAAAAGTTTGAGAATACTAAAAGTATGAAACAATTGATTGGCTTGTCATCGGGGTTGTGCATGATTTAAATATTTTGTGTGGTGAAGATAGAGCATAGCCAGACTACCAGATACGGAGCCAAAAACCCAATTCCACCGCCGCAACCTTCTGTACCAGTGAGATCCCATCTTGGGGCCTGTTTCGGAGCTCCGCCGGAGGGGGCATCGATCACGGAGGGCTTCTACATCAACACCATAGCCTCTCCGATGATGTGTGAGTAGTTTACCTCAGACCTTCGGGTCCATGGTTATTAGCTAGATGGCTTCTTCTCTCTTTCTGGATCTCAATACAATGTTCTCCCCCTCTCTCGTGGAGATCTATTCGATGTAATCTTCTTTTGCAGTGTTTTTGTTGAGACCGATGAATTGTGGGTTTATGATCAAGTTTATCTATGAACAATATTTGAATCTTCTCTGAACTCTTTTATGTATGATTGGTTATCTTTGCAAGTCTCTTCGAATTATCAGTTTTGTTTGGCCTACTAGATTGATCTTTCTTGCAATGGGAGAAGTGCTTAGCTTTGGATTCAATCTTGTGGTGTCCTTTCCCAGTGACAGTAGGGGCAGCAAGGCACGTATTGTATTGTTGCCATCGAGGATAACAAGATGGGGTTTATATCATATTGCATGAGTTTATCCCTCTACATCATGTCATCTTGCTTAAAGCGTTACTCTGTTCTTATGAACTTAATACTCTTGATGCATGCTGGATAGCGGTCGATGTGTGGAGTAATAGTAGTAGATGCAGGCAGGAGTCGGTCTACTTGTCTCGGACGTGATGCCTATATACATGATCATACCTAGATATTCTCATAACTATGCTCAATTCTGTCAATTGCTCAACAGTAATTTGTTAACCCACCATAATATTTATGCTCTTGAGAAAAGCCACTAGTGAAACCTATGGCCCCCGGGTCTATTTTCCATCATATTAATCTCCCATCAACAAGCTATTTCCGTTGCCTTTTATTTTGCTTCTATTTTACTTTGCATCTTTATCATAAAGATACCAAAAATATTATCTTATCATATCTATCAGATCTCACTCTCGTAAGTGACCGTGTAGGGATTGACAACCCCTTATCGCGTTGGTTGCGAGGATTTATTTGTTTGTGTAGGTGCGAGGGACTCGTGTGTGGCCTCCTACTGGATTGATACCTTGGTTCTCAAAAACTGAGGGAAATACTTACGCTACTTTGCTGCATCACCCTTTCCTCTTCAAGGGAAAACCAACGCAGTGCTCAAGAGGTAGCAATAGGTCACTTAACTAAATGCTACATCTACCTAGCTAGCTAATTTGGGAGGAGAAAACAACTAGTGGAGGGGGAAGGAAAGAGAGAAAGGAGATGCATTAATGGAGGTGGTGTGGTTAGCTAGGAGTAATGAATAGAGAGAAAGGTAGGTAGAAGAGGGAGAGTAATGGGGAGAGAAGTATTGAGGAAGAAGAAGAGTGAGAGAGGGAGGATGTGGGAGGTAGGGGAAAGGGAGGAGAGGAGATGGGCGAGCCGAGGACGGGTGGAAAAAGGTGGTGGGGTGCTGCCTCTTAGCAGTAGCGCGGGTGGAAAAATGCGCTACTGATAAGAGCGTAGCAGCAGCGTGCTTTTCTCACACGCGCTACTGCTAAACGGGGCCAACCGTGTGGACAATTTCGAAATTAGCAGCAGCGACGTGAGTAAAAAGCGCGCTACTGCTATTGCATTAGCAGTAGCGCGCATCGTGACACCGCGCTGCTGCTAAACTTAGGTTGTTGGTTACTGTCGGTCGATTTTTGTAGCAGCGCGGTTTAGCCCTCACGCGCTATTGCTAAATTTGCATCAGTATCGTGTTTCTCTTAACCGCGCTACTGCTAATTAGCAGTAGCACTTCTTTTTGTGTCGCGCTGCTGCTAAGATTCTGTGTATAAGGTTTTCCCTAGTAGTGGCAGTTCCACTTTCAGTGACCATTTCCTTTGCAGTAGAAGCACTCGATTTAAGGCTTGGGTCTAGCTTTGGGCTTCTTCATGGGAGTGGCAACTTGCTTGCCATTCTTCTTGAAGTTCCCTTTCTTTCCCTTGCCCTTTTACTTGAAACTAGTGGTCTTGTCAACCATCAACACTTGATGTTTTTCTTGATTTCTACCTTCGCCGATTTCAGCATCGCGAAGAGCTTGGGAATTACTTTCGTCATCCCTTGCATATTATAGTTCATCACTAAGTTCTAGTAACTTGGTGATAGTGACTAGAGAACTTTGTCAATTACTATCTTATCTGGAAGATTAACTCCCACTTGATTCAAGCAATTGTAGTACCCAGACAGTCTAAGCACATGCTCACTGGTTGAGCTATTCTCCTCCATTTTGTAGGCAAGTACTTGTCAGAGGTCTCATACCTCTCGACTCGGGCATGAGTCTGAAATACCAATTTGAACTCTTGGAACATCTCATATGCTTCATGGCGTTTCAAAACATTTTTGAAGTCCCGGTTCTAATCCGTAAAGCATGGTGCACTAAACTATCAAGTAGTCATCATACCGAGCTTATCAAACATTCATAATGTCTGTATCTGCTCCTGCAATAGGTCTGTCATCTAGCGGTGCATCAAGGACATAATTCTTCTGTGCAGCAATGAGAATAATCCTCAAATCACAGACCAAGTTCGCATCATTGCTACTATCATCTTTCAACTTAGTTTTCTCTAGGAACATATCATAAATAAAAAGGGGAAGCTATTTGCGAGCTATTGATCTACAACATAGATATGCAAATACTATCAGGACGAAGTTCATGATAAATTTAAGTTCAATTAATCATATTACTTAAGAACTCCCGCTTAGATAGACATCCCTCGAGTCATCTAAATGATCACGTGATCCATATCAACTAAACCATGTCCGATCATCACGTGAGATGGAGTAGTTTTCAATGGTGAACATCACTATGTTGATCATATCTACTATAACATTCACGTTCGACCTTTCGATCTCCAGTGTTCTGAGGCCATATCTGCATATGCTAGGCTCGTCGAGTTTAACCCGAGTATTCTGCATGTGCAAAACTGGCTTGCACCCATTGTATGTGAACGTAGAGCTTATCACACCCGATCATCACGTGGTGTCTCAGCACAAAGAACTGTTGCGATGGTGCATACTCAGGGAGAACACTTATACCTTGAAATTTTAGTAAGGGATCATCTTATGAACCAAGAAAAATAAGATGTATAAAAGATAAACATCACATGCAATCAAAATATGTGACATGATATGGCCATCATCATCTTGTGCCTTTGATCTCCATCTCCAAATTACCATCATGATTTCTATCGTCACCGGCATGACACCATAATCTCTATCATCTTGATCTCTATCAACGTGTCGTCATATGGTCGTCTTGCCAACTATTGCTTTTGCAACTATTGCTATCGCATAGCGATAAAGTAAATCAATTACATGGCACTTGCATCTTATGCAATAAAGAGACAACTATAAGGCTCCTGCCAGTTGCCGATAATTTCAAAAACATTATCATCTCATACAACAATTTATATCTCATCATGTCTTGACCATATCACATCACAACAAGCCCTGCAAAAACAAGTTAGACATCCTCTACTTTGTTGTTGCAAGTTTTACGTGGCTGCTACGGGCTTAGCAAGAACCGTTCTTACCTACGCATCAAAACCACAACGATTTTTCGTCAAGAGTGTTGTTTTAATCTTCAACAAGGACCGGGCGTAGTCACACTCGATTCAACTAAAGTTGGAGAAACAGACACCCACTAACCACCTGTGTGCAAAGCACGACGATAGAACCAGTCTCATAAATGCGGTCATGTAATGTCGGTCTGGACCGCTTCATCCAACTATACCGCCGAATCAAAGTATGACATGCTGGTAAGCAGTATGACTATTATCGCCCACAACTCTTTGTGTTCTACTCGTGCATATAACATCTACGCATAGACCTGGCTCGGATGCCACTGTTGGGGAACGCAGTAATTTCAAAAAAATTCCTACGCACACGCAAGATCCATCTAGGTGATGCATAGCAACGAGCGGGAGAGTGTGTCCACGTACCCTCGTAGACCGAAAGTGGAAGCGTTAAGTAACGCGGTTGATGTAGTCGAACGTCTTCGCGATCCAACCGATCAAGTACCAAACGCACGGCACCTCCGCGATCTGCACATGTTCAGCTCGGTGACGTCCCTCGAACTCTAGATCCAACTGAGGCCGAGGGAGAGTTCCGTCAGCACGATGGCATGGTGACGGTGATGATGAAGTTACCGGCGCAGGGCTTCGCCTAAGCACTATGACGATATGACCGAGGTGCAAAACTATGGAGGGGGCACTGCACACGGTTAAGACAAAATTTGAGTGCCTTTGGGGTGCTCCCATCCCCCGTATATAAAGGAGGGAGGGAGGAGGCGGCCGGCCTAGGGGGCGCACCAAGCATAGGGAGTCCTACTAGGACTCCCAAGTCCTAGTAGGATTCCCTTTCCTATTCGGAGTAGGAGAGAAGGAAAGAGAGGGAGAGGGAGAAGGAAAGGGGGGCCGCGCCCCCACCCCTTGTCCAATTCGGTTTGGGCAGTGGGAGGCGCGCGCCACCTCTTGGCCATTCTCCCCTGTCTCCACTAAAGCCCAATAAGGCCCATTACTTCTCCCGGTGAATTCCCGTAACTCCCCGGTACTCCGAAAAATACCCGAATCACTCGGAACCTTTCCGATGTCCGAATATAGCCTTCCAATATATGAATCTTTACCTCTCGACCATTTCGAGACTCCTCGTCGTGTCCGTGATCTCATCCGGGACTCCGAACAACCTTCACATAATACAAATCGTCATCGAATGTTAAGCGTGCGGACCCTACGGGTTCGAGAACTATGTAGACATGACCGAGACTCATCTCGGGTCAATAACCAATAGCGGAACCTGGATGCTCATATTGGCTTCTACATATTCTATGAAGATCTTTAACGGTCAAACCGCATAACAGCATATGTTGTTCCCTTTGTCATCAGTATGTTACTTGCCCGAGATTCGATCGTCGGTATCACCATACCTAGTTCAGTCTCGTTACCGGCAAGTCTCTTTACTCGTTCTGTAATGCATCATCCCGCAACTAACTCATTAGTCACATTGCTTGCAAGGCTTATAGTGATGTGCATTACCGAGAGGGCCCGGAGATACCTCTCCGATACACGGAGTGACAAATCCTAATCTTGATCTATGCCAACCCAACAAACACCTTCGAAGACACCTGTAGAGCATCTTTATAATCACCCAGTTATGTTGTGACGTTTGATAGCACACAAGGTGTTCCTCCAGTATTTGGGAGTTGCATAATCTCATAGTCTGAGGAACATGTATAAGTCATGAAGAAAGCAGTAGCAATGAAACTGTAACGATCATAATGCTAACCTAACGAATGGGTCTTGTCCATCACTTCATTCTCCTGACGATGTGACCCCGTTCATCAAATAACAACACATGTCTATGGTCAGGAAACTTAACCATCTTTGATTAACGAGCTAGTCTAGTAGAGGCATACTAGGGACACTTTGTTTTGCCTATGTATTCACACATGTATCAAGTTTCCGGTTAATACAATTCTAGCATGAACAATAAATATTTATCATGATATAAGGAAATATAAATAACAATTTTATTATTGGCTCTAGGGCATATTTCCTTCAGCGTTATGAAAGAACAACATATTACGATCCCCGTGCATCAACCAATTTGCATGGCCTCTTTGTAGCCAGAAGATTTCCTCTTGGTCCAAAAGGTTCTCAATTACCACAATAATTTCCTTCTGTCGATAACGGGACTCTGTATTCAGGGGGCCACGCCTCAGTCTCTCTAATTATTTTTTAAATTTGTTAATTCTCTGTTTCGGGCCCTTGAGAGTTTCACGATCCCAAGTTTGCAAATCTGCATGCACGGCTCGCGTTCGGTCAGCAAAAGAAAGGCCAATACCTACTAGCTTTGCTCTTTCCCAAGAGGCCTTAACAATTTCAGTGACAGTCTCTTCCTTCAACCACCTATATATCTTCAAATTGCTTTACACGCCCCTCTGGTCGTCTGAAGATTCCATTCAAGACCAGTGGACGATGATCCGAAGGAACATATTCTTCATTAATCACCGCCGCCCGAGGAAATTTGTGTGTCCACCCTATATTGCAGATGGCTCGATCGAGGCACTCTCGAATTTCGCCTCTTCTCCAAGTAAAAGGGTCGCCGATATAACCTAAATCCTCCGGCCCACAATCCATGAAACATTCACGAAAATCCCTCATCATTCCATTTGGTCTCGCATTGCCACCCTCTTTTTCCGAAGAAAATAAAATTTTGTTAAAATCCCCCAGAACCATCTAGGGGTGGTCGCCCTTACTGTGCAAATTACGAATATCCTCCCAAGATAAATTGCTTTCATTCCAGTTCGGACGACAATAAAGCTGGGTTAGCCGTCACTGTACAACATCCTCCTTCATAAATAGAATATCAACAAAATAAGACGAAACATAGTTCGACTCAATTTTATTCAACTTATGATAGAACATAACTAGGCTGCCGGCCTGAGCATCACTTTCCACTACAAACATAGAATCAAAATTTAAGACGCGACGCAGCTCATCGGGTGCAACTTGACCCTGACCGTTGGGCACACTCTGGGGAAAAGAACGTCGGAGAGGGCCCGGAAAACTTGCAACGCGCGACCAACTCCTGACCCCTGTAAACCGGGACCCACACGAGCCCTCTAGCGGCGATCCGATTGAACCACGAAGCAGCGTTTCCCAAAAGCTAGAGGATACGTATATACTCGGATACGTGCAGCTAATCAATGATCTGTATCAGTTGGCTCAACTAGGTCCTGGAATATCCTCGTTGCAAAAAAAAAAAAAAAAAAAAAAAAAAACTGGAATAACCAACTCCCGACGTGTATTCGTGACCAGCACACGGATACGGCCGGATTCTAGCACTGATCGATCTCCAACTGCACACTATATATGTCCCAACATACAAACCTCTTTTCTCAAAAAAAACATACAAACCTCTTACCTCTGCCAAGAAGAGCTAAATCGTTTCAACGGCGTGCATAGCAGTGCGTCTCTGCGGGCGTCCATGGCTAAGCGGCGCAGATGTGCCGAACTCCCCGATCATCTCATCGAGGAAATATTCCTGCGGTTGCCAGCCAAGTCGGTGCTTGGGTGTCGCTGCCTCTCCCGCGCCTGGGCCGCCAAGCTCTCCTCGGAAAATTTCAAAGACCGCCACCACTGCATGGCCAACCTCCACGGCGGCCCCAGGATCTTTGGCACGCAGCACTGGATATACGCCACGGAACCGAAGGTGCTAGCACCACTCACGATCATCCCGCGCGTCATCCCGCTTGATAGTTTCCCACGTCTTGGCACTGCGTTACCATCATCGATTGAAGGAGAAGAAGAGGATGATGCACCACCCGGGCCCATTGTCGCGCACCTGGTCACAGCGCAGTGTCGTGGCCTCGTCATAGTGACAATCAGTCCCACAAGAAAGACTTTTCTCCCCGACATGTCCTATGTTTGCAACCCGTCTACCGGGCAGATGACAGCTTTGCCGGAGGGCCGGACAACGGGCTACCGAGGTTCTAGCGAGTACAATGAGAACTATTATCGCCTAGGGCTCGGCTACGACGTCCGCACCAGGAAACACAAGGTCGTGCGCATCTACTACCGCAGGGGTGGCCTCATGTCTGCTGGCTGTGAAGTCTACGTGATAAATGGACCCATGGGGTCCTGGCGGCCGATTGGTGAGAAGCCCATGGGTTGGATAGACCTATACAGTCCGAGTGTCTTCGCGCAAGGGCATGTGTACTGGGTGGCCTATCGACACAGAGAGATGTTCATCATGTCCTTCTTTCTCGCAACTGAGAAGTTTGGGACCATACAACCACCGTTGGACATGGACAACAAGCACATGTATGATTTGACGGAGCTTGGCGGACGACTTTGCCTTTTTACCTATCAATCTGGACAGCATTGCAACATCTGGTTGTTGAACCAATATGGATCAGCTGGAGCTTCATGGGAACTGCAATACCGAATCAACGCATCACCAGAAGTCATGTTATTCGGGGCCAGCCCGCTGGCTATCATCGACAACGGCCGCCGCATACTCCTCACACAGCCTAGCTTCCCATACCAAATATATGCATACAACCCTGTCACTCATGAGATTGAGAACCTCCTCGACTGGAGCGGTTCATCCATCTCGAGTCCCACCTTGGGCATAAGTTATGTTGCTGTATACGAGGAAAGCCTCGCCTCGCCAGGGCGGCAGCCTTGCAAAGAAACCATCTTGATCTCCTCAACGTCTACACAGGCCCTATGTCTATTGCTACAACTACAATACCTGTCACAACACACCATTGGAAGGCTTATGTGTGTCTGCCGTAGCTGGCGATCCATGATCTGCAGTAATCAATAGAGTGAATTTCAGTTTTTACCCCAAACTAGTTTGAGATTTGGCAGAATTTTATCCATTATACCACATTTAGCAAAAACTTTGCCAAATTTTACCCCTTCTAATTTTTTATATGAAAATTCTAACCAGTGGTTCTCAATTGTCTCGTTCACATGCCAGTTCTCCACGTCAAAACCCTGGGAGGCCTACGGGCAGAGGGGTCAAAAAAGTGTCTCGTGTTTCTCTATAGATCATCAAGTCGACGTATATTAGATTCGTTTGTAAGCTAGCCTCCATCAAAAAGCATCCACCAGCCTGCGAGCTAGAATGAATTTCAATTTTTACCCCCAAATTAGTTTGAGATTTGGCAGAATTTTATCCGTTATACCCCGTTGCACCTCTTTTAATTTTGTCATTATGAACATTCTGACCAGTTGGTCCCAATTGTCTCGTCCACATGCCAGCAGTTTTCTTTTGACGGATTTTCTCCACGTCGAAACAGGTCCATACCACTTCACCTAACCGGACCGGTGTGAGAACCGTACCCAGTTGTAGCTTTTCAAACCTGAGCTTCATGACTGCGTTGCGCGCCCCGTGAGTGTTTTGGTGAGAGCGGAGGCCGCTCTCGCCAAACTTGAGGTGGTGCCGGATGTGTCTTCGCTGCCTGAGCTTCAGATTGGGGTTGCCCCTGATTTGTCCCCATCCCTTGAGATCCTGGTTGGTTCTGCCGATGGGGAAGCAGGCATGTATGGAGATCTCTCCCCTCGTGCTACATCTTGTCGGTTGCCGTTGCCCGTTGTGCCGATTGCTTCTGGGAGTGAAGCCGTTGTCGAGGTCGTGGCTCCGGTGCTGCAGATTATGCTTGAGCTGCAGAAGCTTTGTGGGGAGCCCACTTCGCCTATTTCGATGGTGCTTCCTAAGGAGATGGGGTCGCTTGGTGGGGACTTGGCGATGCCGACTGCGACCTCACCGTTGTCGTTGGAGTCCAGTCAGCCACCCACCTATATGTGGACCGTGGAGGTTTGGATGTTGCTATTGCTCTCTCACCTGAGGTTGTTGCCCAGGTGGCATCCGTGGGTGCCGAGGTTGATGCGATAGGTGCTTTGGCAGCTACTTCTGAGGCGCCGAAGCCCATTCGGTCGCCCATCTTTGACCGTGACGCTATGTTGGCACGTATTGACGAGGTGGTCTTCGTGAAAAAGCTTGACCGTTTGCTCGCCTCCATGGAGGCAACTTGTCCTGGGTCTCGCAATGTGATTGCTTGCCTCCTCGTGGATGAGGTTTCTACAGGCAAAATAAACAAGGTGAAGAAGGCTCTCAGGAGCATAGGCAAGAAGAGTGGCGCCATTGATAAGGCGTCTGCAGCTGCTTAATGGAGAATACCCAGTCTCTTCGTCCTCCATCTCTGAGTGGCTCGTCTCCGTGGATTTCTTGGCATATGATGTATTCAACATTGGTTTGTTGAGGGTTTCTTTGCGACATAGAAGTGCCAGGGTTTGTGGTTGTTGCGTGTTATGTATGGTTGTCGGGTTGACCGTGAGGTCATGGAGTTTCTTTGTTAGCGAGTAGTCCGCATGTGATCTATATGTATCGGTTTTCGCCCGGTTTTCCGTTAATTAACCGGGCAATTCTCTTCTTTTTAATTAATCGATGAGACAAATCTTTTGCCTCCGTTTTGAAAAAAAACCTGTAGTTGATTACCTTTCGCTTGCAAAACAAACAATAGATTAGATGCAATACATGGATTGATTAATTAGATATTTATCGTAATGTATGCATGTGATATGCATGCATAAGTGTGTTCATCACTCAGGATGCAAACAGGGTCGGTTGTGAGAAAAGAAATAGATGGATCTGGAATAATCATGCCATCGACACATGGCTAGTCTAGTCGTTGGAAAACTTGATGCATCGTAATACGTCCAGTAATTATCAGGAGACTAGTAAATAATCTGTGTATGGCTAGTCATCATAATATCTCTAATAATAACATGCCACGGTGATTTAAAAACAACCATCTCATCACAAACCTTCAGGCTTCTTGAGACTATAAACGATTGAACCTAAACATATCTAATCTATACCTCCCAAACTGACATAAAATTGTTCGGGTCGAATACTTGGTCAGCTATTTCCAATGAATATTTGTAGAGGATACACGCTTAATTAGACGTTTCTCATGTAGAAATGGACAACGGTGCTTTAGAAAAGGCCGATTTATTTTTCTAAGCACCTAGCATTATATACAAGACCTAAGAGCATCTACAGCCGGACCCCCGCCTATTCCTTCCCTAAACGCCTGAAACGTCCGCCTGGTCAGTGTCCAGTCAAAAAAAGTTGATCCAACCGGACCCCCCACTTCCTCACTTAACATCCGGACTGACCGGCACACCTCAAACCCGTCCCAAATTTGGGGGGCAATATGAGGCTGCCCGGTCACGCCTGGGCACCTCCTCTCGATCCCACGTGCAGCCACTCAAGCCTTCTTCCTCCCTGATTTCTCTCTCTCTCTCTCTCTCTCTCTCTCTCTCGCGTGCGCGCGGAGCATGCAGCGACGCCGGCGGAGGAACTGGTGCCTCGTGACGACGTTGGAGTGGGTGTGGCCGACAGCGAGGGAGACGGCTGACGACCTCGCGTAGCCCCCGCGTGTGCTTGCTAGCCCCGTGTACCCGCAGACGAGCTAACAGCCGCCGGGGCAAGAAGGTGTTCTAGATGCCACCCCGGGCGCGGGCGTGCGCAGCCGTCACAGCCACGGGCGTGCTGGCCGCCTGAGAGCATCTACAGCCGCATATGACAAATATGACCCCTCAAACGCCCATGGACGCGCCCGGGCACTCCTCAAATTAGCACAACTGAATCTAGACATCTCATACTAGATTCTCAAATTTATACAAAAGCATGCAAACGAATAAACCTGCGTACTACGTAGATGATCTAGCTACTCCTCGTCAGAGATGTCAGCTATCTCCATGCCCGGCTCCGGGTACATGGGCGGCAACTGCAGCTCCGGCTCCTCCCGCGCCTCCGCCTGCTCCGCTCCGACCTCCTCCTCTATCTCCGCGTCGAGTTTGATGAAGAGCGCGTCGGTCGGCGTCTGCTCCTGCCGGAGGAACTTCCGGTTGGCCTCCACATAGGCCTCATCCTGGATGGACTCCGGGATGGCCTGTTGCTCCGCCATCTCCGCGGCTTGGACGACGACGAACTCCGCCTCCGCCTCATCCATGTTGAACCCCGGAGCAGGCTGCTCCACCTCGTCCTCCTTCGGATCCGCCACCTCCATCAGCTTCGACAGCTGCTCTTCCTTGTCCTCCTCCGGCTCCGGCGAGTCCGGAGGCATCCCGACAGCGACGTGGGCGGCACGCCTAGCCTGGATCTCCTCCGCGATCTGCCTCCGGCGCTCCGTTGTGAGCATAGCGTACGTGGTGATCTTCCGCCGGACCATGGCGATGCAGGAGAGCGGGGAAGAAGAGCGGACGGGGCTCGGGTGGCGGTGCAGAGAGGGAGGAGGTGGATGGGCTAGGGTTGGGGGACGTCGGCCGGCTTAAATAGGTAGATTTGGCCTCGGGCGGCGAGTCAGAGCGGCGCCACGCGACGTTCACACCGTGGCGACGGAGGAGGCGTTCCTCGGACCGCCGGGTTTCCGGGCGATTCCGCATGGGACCCCATTATCAATCCTACGTGGCGGGCGCGCCCGGGCGCCCCCATATCCGCCTCGTATTTGGGCTGGATAAGAGGGTTGTCAGTCAGCCCAGGCGTTTGAGGCCCATTTGAGGCGCCCTGCTGAATCAAAATTTCGTGACCTGTTAGTGATCGGGCAGCCCGCCCGGCGCTTGAAGAGGGTTTAAGGTGCCCGGCTATAGATGCTTTCATCAAACCAAAATGCTCATCTGATCGTGGGAGCCCAGCGCATCGAACCAAACCGCCGAAATGTCAAAAGAGAAAGGGCATGCTAGTCTTAGTCAAGTCTCAGTCAAGTGGCTATAACACAAAACATAAGAAAGGGAAAAAAATTATTTTGCATGGATCTTAATGTAATATTTCACAAATATAGCATCAACAAAACATAACCAAGTCTCAGTCAACTGAGATTTAGCAAGACCGAAATGAAAAACCGCCACTTTTTTTTCTTTCATTCACCTTCTAATTTTGTGAATTTTCTTCCTCATTCACCTACGGAAGAAAGACTTGGTGTCACCCTGTCTCGTCACAATCTTTTCTACATCACCGATTGGGTTCCCATGCTCATGACTTTTGATTCTTCCTTTTTCGTACATGAGTTCCCCTCTATTTTGCGATATCGCCGCTCTGACATCGCCGCGGGCTTGGTGGGCTCCGGCAAGCGGCTCCCTCTAGCAGCCAGGGTGGGGTGTTGGTCCCCCTTTTGCCTAGTGGGAGCTCTTCGCCGCGTCGATTGGCATGAGGCCGACACCTGGTGATTTTAGCAGTTCAGTGGCGGTCACTAGCCAAATATGGGAGGTTGCGGCTGGTTTCAGCTCTTTCAAGGTGGGGCGTCTGTGACGGCTGGGGGTTTCAGTTGTCGACTTTGGTCCGCAGGGGAGGAGCGTTGCACGGGTTTGCGGAGGCCAGCCCTAAACCAGGAAGGAGGGGTCTTGGGTTGCTTGATGAGCATTTTTGTTTGTTATGATGATCGGCGTTGGAGAGTTGGAGTTGCCCTTAAGCCTTGTACAGCGCAATGTGTTTACAGGAGATGCTTAGAAAAATAAATCAGTTTTTATTAAGCACTGATGCTTATTTGTAGAGGCTAGACACTTAATTAGGAACTCCTTCTATAGAGATACTCACTGGCGCGTGAGAAAAACTCGGTTTAATTTATAAAACACCTACCCAAAGCACCTTTGTACCAAGGCACAAGGCCTTTAGGCCCTCGCTGGCGCCCCAGCAGCTCACGGCCAACTTGGCTTCCTGGTGGACGAATTCGCTTCAAGGTTGGACTGCTGTTGCTTCAAGAAGCTTGGAACTCAACTGTCGTGCTCACCTGGTGCATGATTTGGAAGAAGAGGAACACAGTGTGTTTGCTAACAAAGCCATCAGCGCGACTCAGCTAACAGACAAGACTATGCAAGAAGTGAGATGTTGGCATCAGGACAAGATTGGAGCTATAGCCCCGTTCTTTATCCATGAGCCTCCCTGAACTGTATTCTCTGCATTCTTGTTTCATTCACTTTCGTTGCTCTGGTAGTTTGCCCATATGTTTATACTCTCCCTCTGTTCCATAATTCTTGTCGTGGTAAGGTTTTAGTTACCACAACAAGAATTATGGAATGGAGGCCAGTTCTCTTAATGAATGAAAAGTAGCACTCGCTGCATTTTGTCAACAACAAAAAAACAATGAGATTTGACATGACCACAACCATATCACCCGGAGAAGCTGAAATTCCCTGTATTAACCCGGTTACATTCGAAACTTTGGTAGACTAGCACACATTCAGCAAGTTAGTTTAGATAGTTTATAAAGTTTGTCAAACACATTGATGGATGCGATGCGATGGACTCAGCAAGAACTGCAGCGGCCGTTCCTTCACCTGGAGAAAGCAAAAATGCCAATCCATTAGTAACCTGATAGGCACTAGTAATACATAGCCTCCAACATACTGATGTTTATAGAATAAAAGGAAAATGGACTACTAATATATAGCTGGAAAAGGCAAAATCGTCAATCCAGAATTCCAGATTCTATACCCTCAACTCGCAGCAGCTGCCCATGGCTGCTGTTTATAACAAGAAAATGGTCCAAAGGAATGTTATTTGAATGCCCACATAGGCACAAACGCGTGTAATTTCAACATCCACACCCCATATTCAACCCTGTATATCATGTGCGATAAAAAAGGAGACATTTTAGTTTGGCATCACCATCCATTTTAGTTCTTCTCTGTGCTATTCACAAGTGTGAATCCTTATAGCCAAATGGACAATAGCTTGTGAGTGCATGTTACCCATGATGCAGCCAGATATTTTACACATAAAAAATAATCAAACAATCCAAATCTCACAAGCTATATTCAGATGATTTTCTTACATGTTGAACCGTTTCAGCACATTCGCACATCAAACCAGTCAGCCATCCCCAGCTTCGTTATATCCACCAGCAATGGCTGTGCCTAAAGACACAAGAAGTCAGCCAATTAAAAACAGTTCCAAGGAAAAGACAGATGGATAGCTAAAAACACTACTTGAGCGAAAGAACTCCCTTTTGTAACTCGCATTTTATAGACGATTTATAGCTCATTTTTTATACTAACAAGGAATGTCCGGAAAACAGTACACTTAGCCAATAAGAACCAAGACATGGTGCAGCATTTATCTCATGTAAACTCGTCCCTAGTCATGTCAAGTTGTCAACCAACACAATTAAAACACCAAACTAATAAAACTTTAGCAACAAAAGTGACTTTAGGTACGCAGTTTTAAATAATTGGAGCATGATTAGAGCCAAGAAATGCAATTTATTTTTGTGTGCTACCAATATACTCCATCCATCGTGTTTATTGGGTCAGCGGGCCAACCAACGACGTCCAAATTTGCGAGGCCACGTGCAATGAAATTAATTAGGAAGTACTTTTTTGCGACGAAATTAGGGAAGTGCTGCATGCAACGGAATTAATTAGCAATGGGGGCATAGAAAGGTGCAAGGCGTGCACGCCACGTTCGGCTTCGCTGCAGAGGTAGTAGATTTTTTTATGCAATGCAAGCTAATTAATTAGCAACAAACAAGCTCATACTCTAGTTTTCCTTCCCAACATGGTCCCAGAGTTTCGGCTAGCAGGCCTAATAAACGCGGACAGAGGGACTACTAGTCACTTGCAAGAGGGTCTACAAGTGGCAAAAAGTAAGTACTATATTCTCATATGCAGGCGTATTAGGTTTCATTAAGATGAGGCTTTGATGATGAATTACTTTGTTAATATGCCTTTTTATGACATGAACTTGGTGCCACTTGATTTGTTTTCAAAAACGTGTGCTGAGAATTGCAATATTACATCATATAAACCATGTGGTAAAGGAGTAATTCTTGGTCAAAGCCTTTTTTTTGCGACCAAGTCAAAGCCTTGTCTTAGCAAAACCTAATAAGCCCAAGATATCGGAATGGCAGGAATATCATTTAAGAAGGTGTGGATTCAACCGAAGTTGTTATTATCGAGTTTAAGAAGTAACGGATAAAAGAATATAATTAGCTCTGACATTGCAAACATCTCAATTAAGTTACTAAGTGACATTTGATTTTTGCAATTTTAACCATTTGACATTTGATTTGGACCTTCCAGGAATGAAGACAGCTAATGAGAACATAAGGAAAATATGGCTATAGATTAAGTATGTCTATCTATCAAAGGGATAATTGCTGATTAGGCTTAAGTTGTCTGTGACTTAAGAGATACAATCAAGATGTTTGAGCAACAATTTATGAAACATAACTGAATTTGGCAGCTCATACAATATTAGGACTAAGGACAAACAATTACCTGGTGTATAGAAACTCATGAATGGATGGTAGGCACTTCTAAAACGCTTTCCAGGAATACTCTTGGATTGCATTGAATTAAGTTGAATCATGTAGACATTGACGTCCATATGTATAAAAATTACATCAGTATCCTCAACATAGCACATTATACCTCCCGTCCCCTTGACATAGTCCCAGCCTCGTGTCAACCGCGCCATCCTTCTGGTTCTCCCAATCTGAGGACGGGGCCCGAGAATGTTACGCAAATCAACGGTCTTCCATGGCACCCATGTGGCAACACCATGAGCATCGACGTTCCTTTGCCACGTTTGGAAGTGTGGGTAAGACATCATGGCGAAGCCAACAGCGCCATCCTCAGCCTGAATGATTCGATGGGTACCACCACCGGGGAAATCATCTGTAACGGGTGGCCCCTTGATCACAACTAGGCTCTGCTCTTCCAAATCAAACTCAACAATGCCAGCCTCCATAGTTGTAAGCAACCAGTAAAGTGCTTTACCAACGAGTGAGCCATCCATACCAGCATCAAACAGTTGACATGGAGCCGCCGTCGAGACGAGATTGCTCCATGCCCCGGTATCTGAGGAGTAAACACTGGCGAGGGGTCTATAGTCATGTCTGCACAAGGATACCAAGGCCACCTTGAAGGGGCTGGAGTGGCATTCACCGTGCACGTGGCCAGGGTCGCCGGCAGCGCAGAGCACGGCCCCGTTGAGGTGGACCGTCTTGAACTCGGGCGGAACGGCCACGCGGCGCTGCTCGCCGGTGACGGGGGCGCACACGACGAGGTCCTTGCGCACATGGTCTAAGACGAGGACGCGGCCGTGGCGGAAGCCGAGCACGCCGTAGTCGCGGTGGTCGCTGTAGCGTCCCAGGTCGAAGCGCCCGGGAGGGATGCGGTCGGGGCGGTCGAGCAAGGAGGTGAAGACGAGGTCGCCCTGGATGTACTCGAAGGCGCCGAGGAGCGGCAGCTTGCGGTGGTGCGCGCGGAAGCGGCCGAGGAATCTAGGATCGGTGGTGATGCTCCGCCACCGCCTGCAGACGGCGGAGGCGCGGATGAGCGAGGAGGGCTGCGGAGGGAGGCGGAGGAGGATCTCCCGTAGGAGATCGTCGTCGTCCGGCAGAGCGGCAGGCTCCGTCGGCGAGCTGTGGCGGCGGGGCCGGCCCCGGCGGCGGCGGGTCGTCTCACTCATGTCGTGTGGGACTTGGGACTGTGGATCGAACTTTGAAGGCAATGGAGTGGGGAAAAGGTTGGATTTCTTTTACTCCAGTCACTTGTGTTATTGGGCCGCCAATGGACGCCAAACCACTCGATTTGTTACACGGGCTGATACACACGTAACTGCGTCTGGGCTTTGTGCGACGACGACCTGACTTCAAAATTGTCTCAAAAAAAAACTGACTTCAAAATTGCCTCAAGAGACAACTGATTTCAAAATGTTGCCAGATTGCTAAATTTTGTTCTTTATTAGACATGCTAATTTTTGGGATGGAACGTAATGTTATGTTGGTTGTCATACACATGTAACATATCGCAGTTAGAAACTATTCCCTCTGTTCCTAAATATAAGTCTTTTTAGAGATTTTAATATGAACTACATACAGATGTATATATAGACATATTTTAGAGTGTAGATTTACTCATTTTGCTTCGTATGTAGTCTATATTGAAAAATCTCTAAAACGACTTATATTTAAAAACGGAGGGAGTAATGGTCAATTTTGGAAGTTAAGAATCTATGCGGCACCGTTCGTTTGTGTGGGAAGGTGATGGTCCAAGAACTGAGATGGTGGTTTGTGGATGGCAATTCTTGTGTTGTGCCTCGGCAACATAGATAGCAGAACAATGGTTTTGAGATGTGAGGAGTATGAGTACGTTCCCGATCGACGTGATATAATGATTTCGGCTCCACGGACAACGGGCCTCTCAGTCAGCTCACGAAGCCCAATCAGGGCGATGGTACTTCTTCAACTCTTGCGAGGGTATGTGGCAGTGATGGCAGTTGCAATGATTCCTAGAGACTTTTCTCATTTTCTATTTTCTGAAGGAGGGAGTTTTCTACAAATGTTTGTGGACGCATATCTTCACTCGCCCTTTCTGGATGATTCCACGTGTGTGTGTTGTATCGTGACTTCTGATGAATAACTCGTGGCAATCTTTTCAAAAAGATGAATTTACTATTTTTTAGTATATTTTCACTTTTTTATTAGGATTAACCCGACGGTTTATAGGCACCCGTGGAAGAGTAAATGTGATATTTAATGTGTTCCTTGGTAATCTTTTTCAAAATCACTATTTGTATTATTTTATTAATTAGTACTCCCTCTGTAAAGAAATATAAGAGTGTTTAGATCATTATAGTAGTGATCTAAATGCTCTTATATTTTTGACTCTTGAGTAGAAATCAAATAATACCATGATACAATACCAATTCTTGTGAATTTTGTAATACTACTTCAGGGAAATAACAATACTGGGAATTTTATGATACTAATTCTAAAAAAAATCATGATACTAAATTCCATGAAATTTCATGACACTAATTCCTGGAATACTAATTTCCGAATAGTTTAGACACGCCTGCTCGTCCTGAGCGTTTTGAGCAGTCATAGACCGAAAGTGGCCTACAAACATCATGGAAACCTATTCTGGAATGAATTTGGAGAGTTCTTGTCTAGTTGGATGCAAAAAAAATTTGCCTTGTTTTCTTATCTGAAATTAAACCAAGGGATATCTAACATGGCCGAATGAAGATGCCAACAACCTCAAGTTTATGATGTAGAAGGGTTGTGATAGGGACATGGTGGAACTTGACGAGAAGTGGTGAACAACACATATTATGGTTGTGCAGCGGGAGGCGGTCACTGGGAACATAACTCAGAACACTACAGGAACTGGACACTGAGACAAACAACTCGACACGAGAATACAAATGTAAACTCAACGATGCAACACACTGAAAGTAAACATGGCAATGCCTTGGAGTATTCTATATGTGATGATCTAACCATATAGGGGTGGACAAACCATATCAACATATAGTTTCCTAGGGCCCACATGTACTTTCACCAAGGTAAGCACTCATAGGAGATAATGATGATGGACACGTTAACATTAGGATCTTGCTGTAGCTAGAATAATTATACTGTTCGGTAGTAGTAACGTATCAGATGTAACACACTTGAGGGCTCATATCACATCTATCACACTTGGAGGGCTTGGGTTCGAGCTATTATTGCTGCACTGTGGTGCGGTCACACCTTCTAAGCTTGATTGAATAACACTAAAAACATATTTTGTAAAGCAGGGACACGATCCTACGACCTCGCCCTACCACGATGACAAAGTTTGACTTACGATAGTATATGCACATGAGTGCTATTTTACATTATCTTGACGTTTAAATTCAAATTAATTCAAAATTTTGAACGGTATAAAATTTTCCTCTAGTGTCAACGAAATTTCAACCGAAAAACCCTGGCCAACATAGCCAGTATGTCTAATAGTTGACGATGGAAATATGCCCTTTTGCCAATTAATTACTGATTATTTGCATTATTTGTCCAATTATTTTCATTTGTGAAGTTCTTGTGGTTTATAACACATATCTTGGTTTTTGTTTCTTTACTAATGTTTTTTTATTGGAGAATTTCTGCAGTTTGTTATGCTGTTGGCATCAGTTCCGTTGGTGCAAGGATGGATTATATGGCCATTTGATGCCAAGGATTGAGCTTATGACCTCCAAGCAATAAAGATTACGCTGTTATAGCTTCCAACAGTCCTTTTTTTTGAACTGGCTTCCAACGGTCGTTGATACACTAGCTACAACAGGTCGCAGTAAAGCTAGATTCTGTTTTCATTATGCGTTTTTGGGATAATGTTATATAAGCCTGTTGTGTTATTAGGCGTCAATGACTGTCTTTTTTAGTTTTGATATGACATTTTTGTGTTGTTCTATATTTGAGAGCCATCAATCATTTGTGTTGAAATGAAACATAAGCAAATCCTTCCTTGCAAACCAAACACTCAAACATGATAGACAGGGAAGATGTTTGGGACAGAGAAGAGGATTGGGGGTGGTAGCAGGGCTTTTTTTTACCGGGTGGTAAATTCGGTTACCACCCGGTAATTGCCCCCCCCCCCCCACCCCCTCTCGACAACATTCATACTGAGCAAAAAAAATCATACTCTAAAACGAAAATGTTTTCAGTAAAAAAAACATTCATACTGACCAAAAAAATCGAGAATTTTGAAAATTTTGAATCCAAACGGTCATGCTCTAGTTAAACATATGGTGTTTCTTTTAGAACATGAGAACTAGTCATTGCCTGGTGGCATGCCAAAGTTTAAAACGCTCTAAAATAAATGTGGGAGCAACCAATAGTCGAATTGCCGACGAAATAGCAGGCATCAACTTTTGCTGAACAGCCACCACATTAGGAGATGGTTGGCGATGTATAAAGGTTAAATACTTTTCTATACAGACTTAAAAAATGAATTCAAAATTCGTTTGAAATATTTCAAGCAGTATTTGTCGGTAACCATGGTACCCGTGTTTTTGCCCCACCTCAGTATCCAAAATCGGGATTGGGTGCAATCCCAGAATATCCCAGAATATCCCAAAATGGTTGAGCTTCACCTCAGGATTGAACGGAGGAGGAGCTGAGTGAACTGGCTGCCGGCGCTCATTATACTCCCTCTGTTTCAAAATATAGCGCGCTCGTGCTTCTCAATGTTCAACTTTGATCATAAATTTAACCAACGAGACCAACTGTGGCAGGAGCAAAAATTATACCAGTGAATTCGTATTCAAAAGAAGATTTTAATT
This sequence comes from Triticum aestivum, assembly GCF_018294505.1. Lineage (NCBI taxonomy): Eukaryota > Viridiplantae > Streptophyta > Magnoliopsida > Poales > Poaceae > Triticum > Triticum aestivum. The sequence goes on along the minus strand of NC_057808.1, from coordinate 55,153,485 downwards.
ATATAACTTTTGCTTCCGCCGCAGTCGATCTCGTTGATTAAATTTGGACCTCAATAAGGACCGAACGTTCGGCCTGGACAGCTGCTGGACCGAACAGAAACGTTCGATCTGGGAGCGCCCTCCACCGAACAGAATTGTTCGATCTGGGAACGCTCCAGCCCGATCCCCTCCTTCACGAGCAATCTTGTAGATACGTCCAGGTTAAAGAAAGTGGACCAGAAAAAAGGCCCAGCGTATGCACACAAAAGACCCAAGTATTAAAAAGCTGGTAATTGCACACAGACTAGAAAGTCAGAAACAGAAAAATTGTCATGGCAAAAATTACACTATTTTTCCATGGCAAAAATATACTTTAATTCACATCAAAAAAATATAGTCTAATTTGCCAAGGCAAAATTTACTCTATTTTTCCGATGACAAAAATTACATGGGATACTTTTATTCCCATGGAAAATTTTAGTTTAATTTGACATAATTTTACTCTATTATTGCCATGGCAAAAGTTTACACTATTCTTCCATGGCAAAAAACTTTTATTCGCATGGCAAATTTGAGTTTAATTTGCCATGGCAAAAATACTTTTATTCGCATGGCAAATTTTAGTTTAATTTGCCATGGCAAAAATACTTTTATTCGCATGGCAAAAATACTTTTATTCGCATGGCAAATTTTAGCCAAGATCCGAATACGATCATATAGCCCCCAGTGGCTTTGGCGTTGCCGATCAAGAGGGTAGCGACAGCTATGTTCTCTTTGGTTCGAATACGACCTATGTTTGAACAGGAAGCCCCCAAATGACCTTGAGAGTTGTTTAACGACGCTGATTGGAATACGATCCACGTCGGTTCCCAAAAGGGGTTGAGCTATGATTCGAATACGATCAAGAAGCCCCCTAGTGAGCTCGGCAGTGTGCCGATCAAGAGGGTATCGACAGCTATGTTCTCTTTGGTTCGAATACGACCTATGTTTGAACAGGAAGCCCCTAGTGATCATGAGAATATTTAACGACTCTGATTCGAATACGATCAGGGTCACACCAAAAGGTTTAAGCTAAATTCGAATACGATCAGCTCCCAATGGTCATTAAAGCAGGGTACCTATGTTTGGGTTGTGCTTTGTAATAGACTCTTTTTGGTCCCTTTAATTTTTCCTGAGAACTCGAACTTTGCGAGAGATAAATTCTCTTTGAACCGGAAAAATCAGATATTGAGAGTTTCAAAGCTTTGTGATAGACAAATTTACCTTGAACCGGATTTTGAACCGGATTTGAGAGCTTCAAAACTTTGTGGCAGATAAATTTCCCTTGAACCGGATTGTAAACCGGATATGGAGATCTTCAAAACTTTGTGAGAGACAGATTTCTCTTGAACCGGATTTTAAACCGGATATTGGCAAGACTTGCTGAGTCATACCATTGTAGCCCCCGAGTCTTAAGACGACTCGAGGAGTTGTCTTGAGATTCTCCATATTTGACCATAGCAGAAGGTGTATACATTTGTATTGATAGCGCGATGTGAATCCACAGAATGTTGAGGTGACCGCGGCGGGTTATAAATGATCCCGTATGAGCCGTGTCAGCAGCTCGGCCAATGGTTCCTTCCAACTGGATGTTTGAAGTTAACCAAACTGTAGTGGCGGCGACTTGTGCACCTGCCCATTGAGCCATCTAGTGCAGACGGCGGCTGATAATACATGATAATTTGCCTCCAATTTGTCGGAAGAAAACCGGGCTACCCAAGCAGTGACTTGCTCATACTCAATAATCAGCTCATGCAAACAGGTGTGGCCCGGTATGTTGATATAGACCAGTCTGCGAGAGACAGACGGTAAAGACGACCGTAGCATCAGAGGCGGTATAGACAGATGAGTCAGTCGCGGCATTGTAAGCCGGCGCGGACAGACGAGTCAACCACGTTATGTTGATGTAGTGAACAATTGTCCTGCATCAAAAACATCGCAAACCAGAGTAATTGTTCTTTGATAAAAACAATGTATACTAATAAACTTAAACGGATAAATATCACCTGATTATTCGGATGACGGGTGATTCGTTCAACGCAACAGAGGCGGCTCAGGCAGACCGACGGCTCAATATAGCCTGTGTGGCTCAACACGGCAGAGGCGGCTCAACGCGGCCCCGGCGACTCAACACAGCAGCAAAACGGAGGCATCATCATGGTGGCGGCTCAGAAACTGCAGCGGCAATGCGTTTGAGACGGCGCAGGCGACGACTGGAACTGCTTGAGACGGACGCGAGTCGACCCGGGGGCAGGCGGCGGCCCATCGTGTGACGGCAGCTCTCCGGCAGTATAGTAACCCGGCGATGACGGCTTGAAGCAAAGCGGCTCGCCAGAGGTCTTGGTTGGTGTTTGTGAGCCGGCCACGGCAGGCAGGCTGATAGCAGCGGGCGGGTCAGCAGCAGAAACCGGTGAAGGCGTCGGCGGCTCAATGCGCGGTCATGGAGACGCCGAGACGGTAACTGGCAGCCCGGCAATTTTCCCGACGATAGATGATTAGTTCTGCGCATGTCGCCGGACTTGTCCCAGTCATAGCACCCTTTTTTTAAACGTCCTTTGACTGTTAGTTCTTTTTCACACAGCCCGCCCACATCCCATCGCATTTTTATCTGTCGAACAACCGGACCCATGAAGGCCGCAGAATCGGGGGCGGCGGCTCAGCGACTCGCGGGCATGCGCGAGTAGAAAAGGTAGCGAGCCGGTGTGGCGCGCCGGAGCCGGCCGGGGCAGCGACTTAAAGCAAAGGCAGTGCGGGTTGGTGGTGTGCGAGCAAGGCAGAAGCGGCCCAGAGTCCAACGGCTGCTCGACCACGGCGGAGTCGGAGCGCGGCCGAGGCGGCTTGACCGAAGCGAAACAAGACCAGGGCGACTTGGAGGTGAGCACGGCGGCAGTTCTGGCAATGGCGGGTGACTCGCGGCACAGACGGAGCCAGCAGGCGGATGGCGGCCTGGAGAAGAACAAGGCAGGTCCGCGGTGGCGGTTTATCATCAGCAGCGTGAGGCGACTTGGGGGCGACGGGCGAAACGGTGTAGCGGTGCAACTTCTGCTATGTTGTCTTTAGTATCTGCACGCGCGGCTAACTTGTACCAACAAGCTTCTGTCTTAGGCTCAGTACGTGGAAGCAAAATTCCATGGGTGATGCCTTCCACGTGAGCCACAAATGATCCTTGCTTTGGAACTTGTGTTTTGGGGTAGTCCTAGTACTAACCCTTCACAACTGCCATCAATTGATTCTGACTTCATCTGCTGGTACTCGGAGTACATGAACGTCGCTGTTTTTTCTTCAAAACAATCCAAAGGTTCTGATTTTGTACTGTAACTTGTGCAATATTGATTCGAAACCGAGTTGGAAACTACTCCCGCATACGGTCCGCAGGGAAAACAAACCTGCCGAAAATATTCGCGCCGAGTCACGGTCTCACGGAAGCTGTCGGACGCTGGGTGGCTAGTACTTTGAGCCAATGTGCTACTACTCGAGCAAAAAAGGTTCTGGCTGTCATCAAACTTTATACGCGCCATTGAGTGAGTGTAGCAGAGGATCACGCTGATGCTCCGAATTGGATTTGAACACAGACGACGGTGTAGGTCTCGGCGACTTGTCCCTCGTATCAACTGATCTCAGATGCGAGACTTCAACCTGCAGCGGCAACGGAAATTAACCCGGCCTCGACGGATCATCTGGTCACGTGCGCTAGCACAAAAACGCAACCCTAACTTTCTCTTGATCTTAAATCTTGTATATCTCATCTTGACTGTTCTTCGACGATGTTATCTTTTGCACCGGCTCTTTTTCATCCGGCACATCGCGAGCTTCTTGATCCCTGGAGAAAGCCCTTCAAGAACTCAACACCACCGTGCGCAAGCCCCACGTTGGGCGCCAACTGTCGTGGAATTGTCACGGCAGATGTCCTTAGTGTCAGGACTTAGTCGCGAGGCCAGCGCATCTATGTGGTAGCTTGAGAGGGGTTGGGCGGAATCAAGAGACGCAACACAAGACAAGGATTTAGACAGCTTCGAGCCCCAGGAAACATCATCCGGTTAATAGCCCTACATGCTGTTTGTGGCTAGGTCTCATTATGCTCATGAGAGAGTCGCCGGTAAGCCGGCTCTTTGTGTCTAGAACTAAAGATTGTTTCTTCTTGCCTCTCCCTCTTGGGGAGCCCTGCCCCTCCTTATATAAGTTAGAGGGGCGGGTTACATGTGGAGTCCTAGTAGGACTAGGACTAGTCTATCTTTTCTTACAAGTTGAATACAAGTCCGGGTCTTGCTTACAAGTCTGAATCTGTCATATAACTTTTCTTACAAGTTGAATACAAGTCTGAATCTGTCATATAACTTGCTATGTTTACATGGGTGCCATCATATCTTCTGTGCCTTTTTGGCTCGTGATCAGTAAGGGACTTTTGTTCTATGCAATTAGTAGATTCATGCCATGCCTTTGTTTGCTATGATATGTTCCTGTAGCATGTTGTTTGATAGCTCTAAACTTAGCAACCTGGTGTTATTTCTGCCATGTCCAGTGATTTCTGCTAAGTCTGTGAACCTGTTATTATTTGCAATCTTGCCATGTCCTTTTGAGCATGTTCTAGTGATTTCTGGAGATAGCTCAGTGCTCATGTTTTGTCATGCTTTACCTGTACATCATGTCCATGCCTTTTGTTTTCATGTTGAGTTGTTGTAGCATATTGTTTTGCTGATTTCTAGATGCCTAGTTGCTGTTTTGGATAGATTGTTGCTATGTCTTGTTTGGAGTGTATGTGTTGCACCGTTGCTCCGTTTTGAGCATGTTCTATATGTAACTTGCTTAGTTTTGCATGTAGCTTCATATTATCATGTTGCATCCATGCCTTGAGTGTGTTTGTTTGATGTTTGAATGCATTTTGCATCAATGCCATGTTTAACTTGTTTTGCTCATATCTTCTAGGCCGTAGCTCCGAATTAAATGAACTTTATATGTAACTTGACTAGAATTTTGTGTAGATCATCTTGGTGCATTTTAACTTGCTGTTTAACAACTTGAACATAAGGTTTATTCAGATCTGGACCAATTTCGAAATTTGCATATGAGGACTTACCGGATTTGTTATATGTTGTTTCCGGCCTCATTTAAACTTGCTTTGATGTGTTGTTCGTGTATGCATCATCTCTTGTCATGAGTAGCTTCATGTAGCCTTGTCATGCATCATACTTGGTTGAGCTTCATGCCTTGTTCATGTGTGGTGTGTTTACCATGTTGTGTGCTTCTTCTCGATAGTTCCCGTGTCGTTGCGATCGTGAGGATTCGTTCGTCTTCGTGGCTTCATCCTCTTCATGGACTCGTTCTTCTTCCTAGAGGGATTTCAGGCAAGATGACCGTCACCTTGGATCTCATTACTATCATTGCTATGCTAGTTGCTTCGTTCTATTGCTATGCTGCGCTACCTATTCACTTGCTCTTCAAGCCTCCCAAATTGCCATGAACCTCTAACCTTTGTCACCCTTCCTAGCAAACCATTGTTTGGCTATGTTACCGCTTTTGCTCAGCCCCTCTTATAGCGTTGCTAGTTGCAGGTGAAGTTGAAGATTGCTCCATGTTGGATTATGTTTATGTTGGGATATCACAATATCTCTTATATTCTTAATGCATCTATATACTTGGTAAAGGGTGGAAGGCTCGGCCTTATGCCTGGTGTTTTGTTCCACTCTTGCCGCCCTAGTTTCTGTCATACCGGTGTGATGTTCCTTGATTTTGCGTCCCTTACGCGGTTGGGTGATTTATGGGACCCCCTTGACAGTTCGCTTTGAATAAAACTCTTCCAGTAAGGCCCAATCTTGGTTTTACATTTGCCTCACCTAGCCTTTTTCCCTTGGGAGTCGCGCTCCCGAGGGTCATCTTTATTTACCCCCCCGGGCCAGTGCTCCTTCGAGTGTTGGTCCAACCTGTCAGTCGCCGGTGGCCACCAGGGGCAACTCTGGGCTCGCCTATCGGAAGCTTGGACAATCCGGTGTGCCCCGAGAACGAGATATGTGCAGCTCCTATCGGGATTTGTCGGCACATTCGGGCGGCTTTGCTGGTTTTGTTTTACCATTGTAGAAATGTCTTGTAACCGGGATTCCGAGACTGATCGGGTCTTCCCGGAGAAGGAATATCCTTCGTTGACCGTGAGAGCTTACAATGGGCTAAGTTGGGACACCCCTGCAGGGTATAAACTTTCGAGAGCCGTGCCCGCGGTTATGTGGCAGATGGGAATTTGTTAATATCCGGTTGTAGAGAACTTGACACTTGACCTTAACTAAAACGCATCAACAGCGTGTGTAGCCGTGATGGTCTCTTCTCGGCGGAGTCCAGGAAGTGAACACGGTTTATGGGTTATGTTTGACGTAAGTAGGAGTTCAGGATCACTTCTTGATCATTACTAGTTGACGACCGTTCCATTGCTTCTCTTCTCACTCTTATTTGCGTAAGTTAGCCACCATACATTGCTTAGTCGCTGCTCCAACCTCACCACTTATCCTTTCCATACCCATTAAGCTTTGCTAGTCTTGATACCCATGGTAATGGGATTGCTGAGTCCTCGTGGCTCACAGAATACTACAACACCAGTTGCAGGTACAGGTTTTGCGATGATCATGACGCGAGAGCGATGTTACTTGTTTTGGAGTTCCGCTTCTTCTTCTTCTTCGATCAGGGGATAGGTTCCAGGCCGGCAGCCTGGGCTAGCAGGGTGGATGTCATTTGAGTTTCTGTTTGTGTTTCATCCGTAGTCGGATGTTGATCTTATGTATGATGTATTGATGTATTTTTGCGGCATGTGTATGCCTTGTAAGTATCCCCATCTATTATGTAATGTTCATGTAATGATATCCACCTTGCAAAAGCGTGTCAATATGCGGTTCTATCCTTGGTGGGACCTTCGAGTCTCTTAAGGATAGTGTCGCATATTGGGCGTGACACCGACGACGACGGCAGCAAAGGCTTGCCAAAGTCCGCAGCTGGCCAAGGGCGCGAGCTGGCGGTGGCGAGGCAGTTCCCTCCGGTCGTGTCGGGTCACGCCAACGTGCCACCATTGACCCGCACGAACTACGCCGAGTGGAGCCTCCTCATGGAGGTCGGGATGCAGGAGAGAGGGATGTGGCGCGTGATCCTGGGCGCGAAGGATCTCGATGATGAGTACGGGTACCGCAATGACAAGGGCGCGATGGAGTTCATCTTCCGATCGGTGCCCCCTGAGATGCTGCCCATGCTGCGCAAAGCACCAGACCTCCCAGGAGCTGTGGGAGGCGATCCGCGCCATGCGCGCGGGCTCCGCGCGCGTCCAAGACGCAAAGGCCCAGACCCCGCGGGGGGAGTTCGATCAGCTGCGCCACAAAGCCGGTGAGTCCATTGATGATCTGGCCATGCGCCTCACAGGGCTGTGCGCGCGCCTCGGCGAGCTCGGAGACGCGATCAGCGACAAGCGCGTGATCCAGAAGTGGCTGCGAATCGTCCCCAAGCGGTACTCGCAGCTCGCGGTCTCCATCGACAACCTGGTCGACCTGGACACGACGTCGATCGAGGAAATCATCGGTCGTTTCAAGGTGGACGAGGAGCGGTACGAGCTGGACGCCGAGGAGGAGGGCGGCAGCAAGCTCCTGCTCACTCTGGAGGAGTGGAACGCGCGGATCAGGCGCGGTGATCAAGGCAGGTCCTCTAGCAGGGGGGCAACTGCGGCAAGAAGGGGCGCGGAAAGGGCCACGGCGACCGCGGCGGAAAAGCTGGACCCAAGCGCTCCGGCAACTGCCGCTACTGCGGTATTAGCAGCCATTGGGCTCGCGAGTGCCGCAAGAAGATGAAGGACGAGGGCGGCGGCGAGGCGCACCTCGCGGCGGCGGAGGACGAGGATCCTGCGCTCCTCATGGCGCAGGTGACGCCGCTGCCTGACGAGCCCGAACTGGTCGTGCACGGCGATCAGCTCGTGCACCTCCACGAGGAGGGCGCTGAGGTCAGCCTCGGGGCCGCCGACGACACCAAGGAACCGCTCTGGCATCTGGACACCGGCGCATCAAACCACATGACGGGCAACTCCACCGTCTTTTCGGAGCTGGATCGCCACGTCGCCGGCACGATGCGCTTCGGTGACGGGTCGGTGGTCGAGATGGAGGGGCGCGGGACGGTGGTCTTCGTCGCTCACGGAGGGCGTCACCGCGTGCTTTCAAAGGTATACTACATACCTCGCCTGCGTACCTCGATCATCTCCGCGGACAGCTGGACGAGGCGGGGTGCACCGCTCTGGTGCGGAGCGGCATGATGGTGGTGCGCGATCGTCAGGAGAACATCATCGCCAAGGTGTACAGATCGAGGAATCACCTCTACACCGTCGAGCTGGAGATCACGCGGCCGGTGTGCTTAACGGCCATGGACAGTGAGGACGTGTGGCGCTGGCACGCCCGCTACGGCCACCTGAACTTCGACGCGCTCCGGAAGCTGGCCCAGGACGGCATGGTGCGCGGCATGCCCTGGTCGAGCACGCCGATCAGGTGTGCGATAGCTGCCTTGTCGGCAAGCAGCGCCGCGCCACGTTCCCTACGGAGGCGAACTACCGGGCCGACGATCGCCTGGATTTGGTCCACGGTGACCTGTGTGGCCCGATCACGCCGCCGATGCACAGAGGGAAAAGGTATTTCCTGTTGCTCGTGGATGACAAGTCACGCTACATGTGGATCGTGCTCCTGAGCAGGAAAGACGAGGCACCAGCGGCGATCAAGTGCTGGCAGGTCCGCGTCGAGGTGGAGACCTCTGTCAAGCTGCGCGTGCTCCGAACTGACAGGGGCGGCGAGTTCACATCAACGGAGTTCAGGGAGTACTGCGCTGACCGTGGCGTATGCCGGCAGCTCACTGCCCCATACTCGCCACAGCAAAACGGTGTCGTAGAGCGTCGGAACCAGACCGTCGTCGGGACGGTGCAGTGTCTCCTGAAGGCGAAGGGGGTGCCGAACGAGTTCTGGGGGGAGGCGGTGACCACCGCCGTTCACCTGCTGAACTGCGCGCCCACGAAGGCGGTGCGCGGCATGACACCGTATGAAGCTTGGCACGGCAACAAGCCAGCGGTGAGCTACTTCCGCACGTTCGGCTGCGTCGCGCACATCAAGGTGACACTGCCAGGTCTCAAGAAGCTGGACGACCGCAGCCTGCGCACTGTCTTCATCGGGTACGAACACGGTCAATCCAAGGCGTGGAGCGTCTACGACCCCGTGGGCAAGCGAGTGCACGTCACTCGCGACGCCGTCTTCGACGAGTCGGCGTGCTGGGACTGGCAGACAGCGACACCGGGGGAGGGCACCTTCGTCATCGAGTTTGCACCCACGATGGCCCTGACGCAGCAGCCGGAGTAGACAAGGACTACGCCTGCGACCGCGGCGAGTCCAGACACGCCGGTGCGCGACCACACTCCTTCTGGAGGTGCATCGCCTGCGTCCGCGGTGCGTGGAGACACGCCAGCGCATGCCCACACCCCTGAACCAGAGGTGTACAAGGGAAAGGGCGTGGGGGCGGGTACGTCTCACCTCCTCCTGGAGCCACGCCGGACGCAGCCCTGGGCACCCGTGAGGCGCCTCGTCGCTACCGCGCGGTCGACACCGTCCTTGAGGAAGTTGAGCCAGTGACTCTGGATCCGGCCGAGCTGCTCCTTGTGGCCGGAGAGGAGCCCGACACGTTCGAGGAGGCGGAGCCACACGCACCCTAGCGGGCGGCTATGCTGGATGAGATGCAGTCCATCGACGACAACAACACTTGGACGCTCACCACGCTCCCGTCGGGCAAGCAGGCGATCGGGGTGAAGTGGGTGTTCAAGCTCAAGAAGAACTCCGCCGGTGAGATCGTCAACACAAGGCGAGGCTTGTCGCCAAGGGATATGCGCAGCACCCGGGCGTGGACTACAACGAAGTCTTTGCTCCGGTGGCGCGGCTCGAATCCGTGCTGCTGCTGCTCGCGATCGCCGCGCAGGCAGGCTGGGAAGTTCACCACCTCGACGTCAAGTCTGCTTTCCTCAATGGAGATCTGCAAGAGGAGGTGTATGTGGTGCAGCCACCGGGGTTTGAGCGCGCCGGGGAAGAAGAGAAAGTGCTTCGACTCTCCAAGTCTCTGTACGGGCTCTGCCAGACGCCGCGTGCCTGGAACATTAAGCTGGACGAGACGCTGGTGTCGCTTGGTTTTCAGAGGAGCCCATCTGAACACGCCGTGTACATGCGGTGCGATGGAGACGAGCGACTGATGCTGGGCGTCTACGTCGACGATCTCATCGTCACCGGATCAAGCCTGGAGGCCATTATTCAGTTCAAACAGCAGATGAAGTCTGTCTTCTCCATGAGTGACCTCGGTCTGCTGAGCTACTATCTCGGCATCGAAGTGCAGCAGGGAGATGATGCGATCACCCTCAAGCAGGCGAGCTACGCAGCCAAGATCGTGGACAAGGCTGGGCTAACAGGCTGCAATCCAGTGCACATCCCGATGGAGCCGCGCCTGAAACTGAGCAAGGAGAGCACGAACCCGGCGGTGGACAGAAAACTCTACCGCAGCATCGTGGGCAGCCTTCGTTACCTGGTGCATTCGAGACCGGACATCTCCTACGCGGTGGGTTTCGTGAGCAGGTTCATGGAGGCGCCCACGACAGAGCACTGGGCGGCGGTGAAACAGCTGCTGAGGTATGTTGCAGGCACCCTGAACTTTGGGTGCAGATACAAGAGAGGAGAAGTAGAGCCGCGGCTGGTTGGGTACAGTGACGTAGACTTCGCCGGAGATGTTGATTACAGGAAGAGCACATCCGGAACGGTGTTTGTTTTTGGGGGGAGCGTGATCAGCTGGCAGTCCCAGAAGCAGAAGGTGGTCGCTCTCTCATCCTATGAAGCCGAGTGCCGCCACGTGCACGGGCGTTTGGCTCCGGCGGATGCTTGGCGATCTGCTAGGTGATCCGGGAGGCGCAACTCCACTCCTCATCGACAACAAGTCAGCAATCCAACTCTGCAAGAACCCTGTTTTCCATGACAGAAGCAAGCACATCAAGACGCGATTTCACTTCATCCGCGAGTGCGTGCAAGACGGGAGGATCGCCGTCGATCACGTCCACACCGACGAGCAACTGGCTGACATCCTGACCAAGGCACTGCCTCGGGTGAAGTTCCAGAAGCTGCGGGAGAAGCTGGGCATGATCAACATCAGCAACTGATTAAGGCGGAGATTGTCAGTTAATCAGCTGCAGAAGTTTGTCTTCAGTTTCGACAGATATAGGTGTAGGTTCAGTCTCTGTCAGTTTCGTCAGAGAAACTTGTTTTCAGTTCAAATAATCCGAGCTGCGTCTCGGTCGTAGTTTGTTAGGTTTCTCCGCGGCCCTGACCCGATCGTGGGATGGCACGAACTAGACGGTCATGGCCGCATCGCGGGCGACGCGCGGGGAGCGCTGGGATGGCGGTGCTCACGACCCGGGCGTGGCTTGTTTTCCGGTTTCAGTTAGCTTTGTAATCGCTGAATAAGAAGAGAAATAGAGAGCAGAAAAGCTGCAAGGTTGATCGCGGCACAAAACATCTTCGTCTTCCTCTCGTGTGAGCTCGAGCGCTAGGTCTGATAGCAAAATGGCAGAGCGCGGACAGGCGATGCAACATTAACGACGTCTCCACGTGAAGGTAAACGAGGCTACTACACAAGTTCCGATTTTTCTTTCTGAATGTGAACAGAGGCAGTCGTCTTCCACTCCTTCCAATCTTGCTACCTCAGCCCAACGCCAGAATTAATGCCGAAGCGTCGGAAAGTCACGTCCGCCATTGTAGCTGAAGAAGAGAGAAGGACGCACGTGATCAACATAGATGGGTACTCAAGAACCAAGGAGCTGCTCAAGGTCGGCGACTGTACCACATCCATCCCTTTCATGGTGGGAGATCATAACTGGGTCGTCAAGTATTACCCAAACAGCAATGACAAACCAGGTCACATATCTGTTTATCTGGTTCTTGATTCGGCGGGTGGCGAAGGCGTAAAGGCCAAAGTCACCTTCAACATCCTTGACAAGGGTGGAGAACCAGTGCCTTCATATGTCAAAGTCGCCCCGGAACATGTGTTCCCATACAGTGGTTCAGATTAGGGTTTCGGTGATTTTATCATGCATGAGGATTTGGAGGGATCGGTGCATCTAGGAGGCGATAGTTTTAGAATCAAGTGTGATGTGGCCGTGAAGAAGATCCATAACGAAGAGACACATGCAAATCAGTTTGTTGTGGTTCCTCCAAGCAACTTGCATCACCATTTCGGTGAGCTCCTGAAAAGTAAGGATGGAGCAGACGTGGCCTTTCGAGTTGGTGGCCAGGTATTCGAGGATCATAGGTCCGTGCTCGCTGCTCGTTCGCCGGTCTTCAAGGCAGAGCTCTTTGGTACCATGAGGGAGAGATCTGGTGATCCTATTGAAATTGATGATATAGAAGCAGGTGTGTTCAAGTCCTTGCTCCATTTCATCTACACGGACTCACTCCCTGAGACGACTCATGAAGGAACCGATGAAGGCGCAACGCACGAAGATATAGCAACAACTGGCCATCTACTTGTAGCGGCAGATAGATACGACATTGCGAGGCTCAAGCTGATATGTGAGGAGATATTGTGCAATCACATTGACTCCAGCATGGTTGCAACTAGTTTGGTTTTGGCTGAGCAGCATAATTACCATGGACTCAAGGAGGCTTGCTTTGAGTTCCTTGCTTCTCCGTCCAATTTGGAAGCGATGATCGTAAGTGATGGTTACCAACATCTAAAAAGTAGTTGCCCATCTCTTCTGCGAGAGCTGATTGCTAGACTCTTGCCTGTTGAGCTGACAGCAGGCAAGGATATTATCAGGGACATTTAGTATGCACTCACGTGTGTGGGTACTAATGATCGTGTTATCAAGTAAGCTTAAAATCTACTCCCTCCGTTCCATAATACTTGTAGTTGTTTTAGTTCAATTTTAAACTAAAACCACGACAAATAAATATTTAGAACGGAGCACTACCGGAATCGCACCCTGGCCGTCGGCATAGCCCTGATTGGCCGTCGCGACAGGCCTATGCCGACGGCCCCGTCGGCATAGGGCCATCGGCAACATATCCGTCGGTGTAGCCCGGGAGGCCGTCGGCATAGAAAGGCCGTCGGCATAGGCCCTATCCCGACGGTGTCCGTACATCTATGCCGACGGCCCTAGCCGTCGGCAACGTTATCGCTTAACGGCGGCCGCCGTCAAGTGCTGACCAACGGCTACTCGCCACGTGGCGCATCTATGCCGACGGCCCGGCCGTCGGCTTAGTTTGAAACTATGC